>NC_056747.1:1036120019-1036317519 GCF_019279795.1 Protopterus annectens | reverse complement strand
ATGCACCTCAAATAATTTATAAACACCTTTGTATTAATTAGATGGTACCCAAATACTTATAAAAGTGCCCTTCAATAATGGAAAATATAAACAGATAACACATAACCATACAGCACTGGCTACGGAAATGTAGGACAGGAAAGGAAATAACTGGCAAGTCACACGAACACCCAATACCTACAAATGCAAGTGTAAGGAAAGATGTCAGGAGGATTTTGCTTTACATCACAAAGTAGATACTACTGTAAATAGCACTGCCAGCTACAAGCTCATGCTTGAAATTGACGCAGAATTCAAGCTGTTAGCTAAAGTTCTCACTGACCAAATAAAGCCCTTGCTAAAAACTAATAATCTCCACACAAATAGGCTTCCTGAAAGAAAGACAAAGTGAAAGTCATTTACGAACACTAGTCATTTTATTACAGGGATCACAGCATGGGATGCTTTCAAACACAATCTTCTTTGCTGACTTTGAGAATGTATGTAATTACCTTGAGTCATACTATTGGTGGAAAGCAGCGGCTCTTTATTAAACAAAACTCAGATTTATTGAGGCAGTTCATGCATTGTACAATACATTGATAATGAAGATCATGGCAAATAATATGCTGTCTCAGCCTTCCCTGTTCAAGACAAGACTCACCATCTCTTTTCACTCTGTGGTGGAATCATTAGTAAATCTTCTTTTTAAAGTCTGTAGATCAGCTCCAATGGTCAGCTTTACCCAAGACTTGTTTACTTTGTAAAGCACTGCCTCCCTATTCAAAAGCTGAAAACTAAATAGCCAATTCCTGGTGAATAAAGTGTCAAGGAGGTAGTCTCAACCTGGACATCTCACTAGCTTTAGGTGCTTAAGACCCCCCATAACAAAACACCTAGGAGAACAGTAGCATCTTGGAATCAAACTAAGATAGAAGAAAGCCTGAAAGCATTGTGTAAGATTACATTTACCATTGGATATCCATGGATGTTCCTGAATATTTCCATTCTGGGCATTATAAATGCAATTAAAATAACACCACAGCCTAAAATGTCTTGTATGCTTATGCATGTTTCAGTATATTCAAAGGAACATAGACGTACAAAAATTCAAGACCTTATCAAGAGGTCATCTGGAATGGGAGAAGGAAAAAAAACAGGAAGTTTAGTTCAGCATGTAGTAAGTGCATAAATGTAATTGCCCTTCCAGTATCATTATCCAGGCCATTAAGCACAATTATAATGGATCAGGATCTATCTTGCACTTTTGCAATTAATGCACTAAAAATCTCAGCAAAGGCAGAGAAACATACAAGATACACAGATAAATATAAAGCAAAATTGCAAAATAAGCAATTTTATTGATGACCCCAAAAAGTTCTATAGAGAATTTGGAAATGAAGCAAAGGGAATTGAAAGACCACACAAAAATGAAGAAATAGACACATTTAGGACAAACATCTATGAAGAATCTGTAGAACATAACAAAGATGCTAAACTGGTAGAAGAAGTAAAAGAAATAATAAGAAGTTCAAAGGTACAGGATATGAAATGGGATGAAGTATCAGACAGAGACTGAAACAAAGTTAAGAAAAACCTCTAATTGGAAAACCCCAGGCCCAGATGCAGTGCCTAACTTTTGGTTAAAAGTCTTAACATCTTTGCATGAAGATTTACCCATGAGTAAGAACAATTTATATGCGTACCCTGGACAGATACCAACTTGGTTAACAACAGGAAAAACAATGCTCCTACTTAAGAGTGAACCTGCAAGTTATCCTAAACATTATAGACCAATAACTTCCCTTCTGACAACATATAAATTCTATACCGGTATTGATGCTGACAGAGTTTATAGTCATTTAGAAGAAAATTCAATCATGGCAATAGAACAAAGAGGTAATAAACAAGTCATATGGAACAAAGGATTATCTGTTGCTAAATAAAGGCATAACAGAGAACTGTAAAAAGGGTAAGAATCTAAGTATGGCATGGATTGACAACAATAAAGCATTTGATAGTATCCCACATTCATGGATAAAAGAATGCTTAAAAATGTATAAGATACACCCTACACAGATCAACTCCATTACAGTGACCATGAAACAGTGGCAAATCAGTTTGCAATTAAGCTATGATAAAGGACAACTTATTATTCCAGGGATAAAAATTCAAAGGGGGATATTCCAGGGTGGCTCCCTGTCATTGCTGCTATTCTGTCTTGCCCTTAACCCTTTAAGTGGTCTACTTAACAGATTAGGCCTTGGCTATAATTTGGCTCCTAGAAAACAACAAAGTGTAAAGACCTCACAGTTTCTCTTTGTCAATGATTTAAAAATATGTAGCTTTTCAGATGAGGGACTGAAAGTGCAACTGCAAGTAGTCAAAATGTTTTCAGATGATATAAGAATGTCATTTAGTTTTGATAAATGTGCAAAAGCTACCTTTAAAGCAAGAATCTTGCAGCACCAAGAAAAATAGGTTTTGGACAAGAATGTGATATAAAAGAACTTGAGCAAGACGGAGTGAATAAATATTTGGGAACTGATGAAGGATCAACAATAAAGCATGAACAAATGTGAATAAAACTTAGCAAGGAATATTTTAGAAGAATTAAATTAATCCTGAAAACAGCACTGACATCTAGGAACAACATTCAAGCTATAAATCAATTTGCACTTCCTGTCCTAACTTGGAGTTTTGGAGTGATTGACTGACCCCAAAATGTGTTGAATAGATTTGACAGGAAAATAAGAAGGATGCTTCATGCTCACCAAATGATTTATAAAAATCAGTGCATAACAAGATTATATATTCCCCATTTCGAAGAAGGTATGGGCCTCCATGAAATTGATTACATGTATAGATCTGCAAAGGTGGGACTGCACACATACATATCTGCTGACCTCACAAGACCCAAAAGTTTTGAAACACGAGGAGAATAAATCTAAGATAACTTCTCTGCTTAGTCTAGCAGAAGCATATTGACATGAAGCAGGAATGGAAATCAAACCAGAAGTAGATAAAAGTCAGGCAGCATCTAAATGTGCCAAAAAACAGAAGAAAGAATATAAGGTGAAGGATTAGATGAGAAGGCAAGAAATGTGGAAAATGCATAAATATAGTTGCAAGTATAGAAAAACTTCTGGAAAAACTCATGTTGATCTGGACTGAATGCAGAAATGGTTAAGGAGAGGCAATTTCAAATCAAAAGATGAAAGGTTAATACTGGCGGCCCAAAATAGTGGGCTACATGCATGTTGGGTTACAAAGTCCATTGAACATGTGGGAGAAACACACAAATGTAGGTTTTGTAAAACTGAGTTGGAAACAGTCGCACACCATGTTGCTGTTTGTGGCATACTAATGGCAGAAGAATTATATACTGAAAGGCATAATAATGTGGCAAGACTGTTGTACTGGGGATTGTGCAAACATTATGGTACTGACGTGGCTGAAAAACACTGGAAATGTGCCACAACGCATCATAGAAAATGATGAAGTCTACATCATATGGGATCACCCATTGCTAACAGTTCAAAAGATAGAGTGTGAAAACTAGATATAGTGGTCCATGAAAAGAAGACAAAAGTAGCATTGATCATTGAAATTTCTACACCCAGTGACTTCAGTGTCTTGCATACAGTGGGACAGAAAGTAATAAAATATCAAAATTTGCAGGCAGAAATGAGAGCAACGTGAAAGAAAGATACCCAGACAGTTTCAATAGTAGTAGGAGCAATGGGTCTTATAAAAAAATCTACAGTCATATTTAGATATGTTATCAATACATGTAACCCCATACAAATTTCAGAAAGCATCATTACTGGGCACATTCCGGGTGTTGTGAAGAGCACTTTTGGCTGACATCAAAGATTGAAATAATACTAATTTCATGAACTTTAATTGTACCTTAACTTGGAATGGGGTACATTGCTGTCATGGTATTAGAAACCCAAAAGATTTGGAGAAATTATAAAAGGCAGAACACCCAGTATTGCTAAGTGGTGAAGCTTTTATGCTGGGTGGAAGTAAAGCCTTCATGCTGGGCAGCCACACCCTCAAAGCCATTGTTGGACATACAGGTATCCTGCCAAAGCATTTCTGGGATTTCCTATACTAACATTTTCAAAATGGGTGTGTTTATCCTTTCAAAAGCAACAGAGACAACCCTCCTGCTAAGGCACCAAACACATTTGGAACCACCTATGGGCCATTATCAAGAAGGGAATAGTCAGATGGAGAGAATGACAACACACCGATGTTCAGTGGACTGGAGCTGTTATAGAGCTTTGCCTATTAAAAATAGAATGTTGGTGTTATATGCAGTTAAAACATATGGTACTGAGGGGAACAACCAAACATTTCATTTTTATCTGGGGCTGCCCATGTGTAAAGGCTTGGCAGACTTGTTCACAGAATGTAATATCATCCAAGAAGTTAAAACAGGAGTTCTTTACTAGATTCTCACAGGACCTTCCATAAACATGCAGCTGTTAGTATTTGATGTACAACAGATGCTCTCTACCTGCACATCAAATGACTTTAAAGCCCAACAGCACATGATCATTTAAACAGACAAACCTATTGTGAGCTGGTATTCCTTCAATTTAATTTATTCTACGTACTTATTAGATGATGACAAGCAAGGTACAAAAATACATTATAACATGAGTGGGATGCCTTTTATGTCCCCTGGAAAGGTTAAAGTTAGGAAACAGGGTCTGGCATTGCCTAACACACTAGTCAAAAGAAAGGTCCCTATTATTTTAGCAAATGTAATGAATTGCGAATGCTGTTTAGTCGAACGTCATTATGCAAAATGGGAAAATACCGAAAGCATGGAACAGCGATTTTTTCCTAGGGAAAAAAAAATCATTGGGCCCTTTTAGGGACTTTGCCATTTCCTCCACTGTGGTGTGATCTCAGAGTTGGTATATTTAAGTAGGGGTGTGTGGGGGGTGGAGCCTCCAACTTTATTTTGTGTTTTGATTTTTTTTTTTTTTTTACAGATCAGCGATTTTTTTTCCCTGGGAAAAAAATTGCTGATCTGTGTGTTAGATGTTTTGGGTTTTCGGGGATTGTGGATCAATTATATAGTGTTTGCAATTCATTGCATTCATTTATATAATATAGACCTAAAAAAAGGACTGATAAATCTGACTGCTGCATTATTCCAAAAGATTCTAGCCCATACCCACGAATTTTGGATACTGTTGCTTCACATGTGTGCTTCACAATATACTAGAGTCGAAATAAGCTGGAGCATACAGTTAGATGGGGCAGTGAGGTCTTTTTTTGGAAGCAAATGGCAATTTCTTCTTGATCTCCTGCTCATTTCATAATGTATATTCTAAGGGTAGCATCTTTTGTCCAGGCAGTGAACATTCCAAGTGTAAGACTGAATGAATGGGACATAGTATCCCTCCAAGCTAACATAAGGGAATATGTGTATATTATCCTGAAATCTTGAAGCCTCAATAAAGAGAAACAAACTGAATAAAAATCCTATTAGAATTTTGGATATAAAGCAATTAATACAATTATAGTAGTACTAGTAGCAGTTTTAATCATTTGGTAGCTGTTATCCTCAGAACTGTAAAAATGGTTACTCAGCGCACTTTGTTAATTTAAATATATTAATACGTGTTTGAATTCTAAACTGCTAAAGTTCTTTTTTGACTTTTTGACAGCTTTCCATAAGGTATTAAAAATATCAAGGCAGGATGCATACCAAAGTGTACTGTTGTCCTTGGGTACTCCAGTAGTGGATGGACAGAATTCCATCACTTATACAGTAGATAAATATTTGGATGCCAATTTGAAATTATATCTGCTTAAATGCCCCCAAATATGCAAGGACTCATGGCAAGTTTTGGATTTCATCAATAAACAGCAATATCAAGACAATGCTTTATTTGTCACAGTAGACATAAAATATTTTTTTTCATCTATTCCCCATTTGGAAGGCATAGAAGCCCTTGAATGTTTTTTAACAAAGCAAGGTGTAAGTCAGTTGAAGATCAATTTATATGTAGAATTGTTTGAATTAGTTTTGAAGAACAATTTCATACAATATAAAGGGAAATATTTCTTGCAGCAAGTGGGGATAGCCATGGGTTCACCTTGCAGTACCATTTTGCTAACATTATTTTGGTAGTATGGGAGCAACAGCATATCTTCAATGGCCCCTTTTCTACACATATTAGTCTTTACGTACGATATATAGATGATATCTTCATATTATGGAAAGGAGAACATCATATATTACAGGAATTTATTACATATATATAAATAGTACGACCTCCTATTTAACATTTACACATGAGACTAATGGGGACGAGATTAATTATCTGGGTGTCAATTTAAGCAGGGATAGACTGAATAAAGGGTATAAAGCAAAAATTCATAGAAAATCTACGTATTCAAACTCTTTTTTGCACTTCACCAGTGTGCATCCGATGACAAACAAAAAAGCTGTGATTAAAGGACAGTTGGTCCAAGCAGCAAAAATGATAAGCTTAAATATTGATTTTGAGGTTGAATGCAATAATTTAATTGAAATGTTCCAAAAAAAAGGGATATCCAAGTTACATGTTGTATGAATTATATGAGGAGGTTAAAATCAAAAGACTTAATGGTCATTTCTCACCCATCTTAAATTATGGTACAAGCAATCAGACACTTACTGGGAAGATCAAAGAAATCAATGTATCAGAATTATTCATTACATCTTTTAATGGACATTTTTATGAAGTAAGGACTACTATGATGAAAAATTGGGTGGTCATTGATGATGACATCCAAATTAGAAATAAATTAGAGCATGGGTTCAGGATGGTAGCAAGGAGGGATATTACTCTGAAGAATTTACTAGAGAAGAATAAATATGAACAGAATTCTCGAATATATCAGAATATAATGAGAAAATATGGTATGTGTAGTTGTTGCAAATACATTCACCAAGATCCAATGGTAGAAATTAAAGGTAAAAAATACATGGTTAATGGAAAGCTGAACTGTAATTCCAAAGGGTTAGTCTGTGTAGCATTGTGCCAGAAATGTCCAGCATTTTACATAGGAAAAAACACCAGAATGTTAAAGGAAAAGATCTATGAACATGTATATGCAATAAAAAAACATAATTTGAATAATGCACTTGCTAGGCATATACATCAATATCTTGATCATGAATTTAAATGTTCTGTATTACAACATATACATATTCCTGAAAGGGGTGGACCTTGGGAATTATGGCTTGAAAGGCTGAGCTTGTCTGACAATTAAATCTGTTTTATTCTGCTTGGCCAGGATTGAATGATGTTTGCAGTAGTAGTACTATTTTAAAGTTAAGAACCTTGAAAAGATAGAATGAATTATATGAAACATTTTTATAGTTTAGAATTGTATTGATATGTATTCATTTGGATTAATTGTATATATTCAAGCCTTTTAACATTAATCTATTTAAATATGTAAATAATTTCATAATTGTGTATAGCATTCATATTTATAATGTAATTTGAGTGTAGGTATGTTTAATTGAATGACATCATGGCCAATTGAAGTATTTTTGGTGCCTTTTATAATATATATATATATAAATAATTTCATTAATCAATAGTGTTTGTCTGATGAAGTTTACTATTCAAGTAAATGAAAAGCACTTTACAAAAAGCACTAGCAACTGGCTTGGATATTGTGCAACAGACATCATATATGCCAACGTTCAAGCTAGCAGATAAACTGAGTGCATGCCACCCATGAAGACAAAAATGTAAGTAAAAGCACCATCTTACTAACATGTGCTGACACTAAGTATGTTCTTGCCCTAAACTACAACCTTACATCCTGCCTTATGAAAAAAAAAATCACTACACTGCTCAATGTGTGTCTTAAGTTAATTGTAGTGTGTTAGTTAACTATTTTGCTTTTGTGATAAGTTGAAGTTTTGTCATGTTATGTTTTTGTTAAGTATATGTTTGGTGGGCCTGCATCAGTCTCCTGCATTTTGTTGCTTGTGCACATCGATACAGTTTCATACTATAGTATATATATATATATATATATATATATATATATATATATATATATGGGTCTATATCAGTTCATCGAAACGTCTGACGTTCGAACACCATATGTTCGAACTTCAAACCACGAACTGCAAAAACATCGAAGTCTTAAAACAGCGCTTTTTTCCCAGGGAAAAAAAAACGCTGTTCCAAGAAACACACATGCAACACAAACACACCATAACAACATCAATCCACGCACACAAACACTCAAAATCCTACTTCTAACCTTACACTAAACTGTACATACACTACTACCTATCCACTTACCTTAATCCAAACCCTAACCCTAAGGTCCGTCACTGTTGCACACTTACCTGACCCACGCCCTAACCCTAACTCACCAATACCGCCCTAACCCTAAAGTCTTTCACTATCGCACACCCACCTCACCCAAGCCCTAACCCTAACTCACCTGACCTGTGCCCTAACCCTAACATCCACACAATTGCAAACTTACCTGAACCCGACCTGTAACTTCCCACCACAGTCCTGATACTCGCGAAGCCACAGAAATGGCCCACCAAATTCTTTCCCTGGGAAAGAATTCGGTGGGCCATGGCTTCGCGATTACCAGTGTTCGAACTTTACAGTTCGAACATCTGGTATTCGATATTTAGCCGTTTCGATGGACTGATATAAACCCTATATATACATATGACTGTTAAAAATGTAAAAGTATTGCAAACACAAATGGTCAATGAAAACATTTCGAATAATCAAATTACTGAAAACTCTAAATATTACAAGTATAATAAATTGCAAAAAGAAAACAATTTCCTCTTTTGATCTGCAAATCAAACCTCTACTACAATGCTAATTTCTCTGTACCACCTTACTAATATGTGATAACCCTAATCTTGCACTTGAAATTCCAACTCTACATACATACATCCATACAAATATTTCAAGCATGAGCATTAATGCCCTTCTAGCCTACAAATATACCAAAACAGTTGTTCTCATAATAAGTGCCCAGGCTGTTCTTAAACATATTTAAACTAGGGCTTGCTTTAATATAATTTGTAGTCAGTTCCATGCATTAGCTGCTCTCTTACAGAACAATTAATACACTTCTCATTTCATTAGAATCGTTTTTTTTTTATTTCTCCAAATCTTTTGCATTTCTAATACTATAATGGGAATGGACCCCATTCCTAAGTCAAAGTACTATTAAAGTTCATGAAATTAATATTCTTTCAATCTTTGATGTCAACCAAAAGTACTCTTCGTAGCACCCGCAATGTGTCCAGTAATGACTCCTTCTGCTAGTCGTACAGGGTTACATGGATTGGGAACATATCTAAATACATTTGTAGATTATTTTTTATAAGACCTGTTGCTCCTGCTACTGTTGGAACTGTCTGGGTATCTTTCTTCCACATTGCTCTCTTTCTGCCTGCAGATCCTAATAGTTTATGACTTTGTGTCTCTCTGTACAGAAGACACTGTAGTCACTGGGTGTGGCAATTTCAATGCTGGGTGAGAGGGTGGCCTAATGGTTAAGGTGTTTGCCTTACAAACACAAAGTGCAAGGTTTGAGTCTCACAAGGGATAATTGGCTAGGCTTAAAATGGCTAGCAAGGGCAGTTAGCTTAGTACTAATCTATGAACCTATCTATGAATGCTCAATGTTACTTTTGTCTCCTTTTCCTGGACCACTATATCTGGTTTTCAAGCATCTATCTTTTGAACTGCTGGCAATGGATGATCCCATCTGATATAAACTTCATAATTTTCTATGATGCTTTGTGGGTCATGTTACCAGTGTTTTTCAGCCTCTTCAATGCCATAATGTTTGCACAATCTCCAGTTCAACAGTCTCGCCACATTATTATGCCTTTCGGTATGCAGTCCTTCTGCCATTAGTATGTCACAACCAGCAACAAGATGTGAGACTGTTTCCAATTCGGTTTTACAAAACCTACATTCGTCTGCTTCTCCCACATGTTCAATGGACCTCGTAAACCAGCTTATACATAGCCAACTATCTTGGGCCGTTGATATTAACCTTTCATCACATGGTTTAAATTTGCTTCTCCTTAACCATTCTTGCATTTGTTCCTGATCAACATGAGGTTCTTCCAGAAGTTTTCTATACTCGCAACTATATGCTTTTTCCACATTTCTTGCCTTCTCATCTGGTCCTTCACCTTATATTCTTTCTTTTGTTTTTGCCACATTCAGTTGCTGCCTGATTTTTATCTACTTCTGGTTTGATTTCCATTCCTGCTTGATGCCGATATGCTTCTGGTAGCCTGGATGTCACTCGGATGACTTATCATCCCTTTGTCGAGCCAAACCGTTTCTCATAAAATTTTGTAAATATATCTGCAATCTGTTGTATCTGAGAATAAATTTTAGAATCTACACACAGTTTATCAATGTCTATGTTCTTATTCCTTCTATATCTTATGTATCTATAAAATGTGTTCTTATTATACTCAATATCGTTATATATACATTTTTTTTCTTGATCTTGTGCCACACTATGGTTAATTTGTTTGTCCAGCTTGTTTATTTCAGTTTTCAAAGTTATGGTTTGATTTCTTTTCCATTTCTTATATTTTTGTCTCTCACCTTAATTAGGTAATGTTGTATGCCTAGATCCTAGGTGTTAAACATTTTTTAAAATTTTTTCACTCAGTTATCTTTTAAACTTTTCCATATTCCTTCTGCAGACTTTCCATTGAAAGCATCACTGCAATTAGTTTTACACAGCGACTGTTTTGCTTCCATATAATCTGTAATTAATCTTTTATGCATTGCTTTAGATTTTAGTTTGGCAGAATTATCTAGAAACAAATCAACCTTTATAATCCCATGATCACTGCACACCATTGGTGGTAATACTTGACATGAAGTAACTGTAATTTCATTAGGAACACAAACAATGTCTAGTACGTTGCAGGATTTTTTTTACAATATGGAGCAATTTTTGTTCCTGAATATACATTGTGAATAATTTCCTTACTAATATTTTTGAATAAATATTATTCCAGTCTGTTTTTGATAAATGTAAGTCCCCAGCCACTATTATTCCTTCCTCCTGTGTTTCATGCAAGAAATGTATGAATTCCTCTAGGTCATCAGCACTTGACTTTGGTGGTCTATACACTCCAACAATTGTTATATATCCCAGGGTTGACTTTATTGTCACACTTACACAATCTATAGTATTGGTGTTATCATTGGACATCTAATAATCACAGGTCTCATAATTATCTTTAATCCCTATCACAAACCTCTACCTGATTTTTTGCTAGAACGTCTGTTACAGTAAAAACATTTATACCCTGACAGAACTGGTTTCTAGTCATTGCTCTTTAACCATGGTATACAAAGAATAACGAGATCAGTCTTATGTGAACATAACAAATTTTCCAATAAATAATTTATTATTAATGCTCCTACCATTAACATCCATCAAGGGTGCATCAAATGTTGCTATCTGTGAACTGTTAAGTTTTCAACCTGGCAAAAATTCTGCCTCATGTCTGCTAAATATTGCAAAATATCTGCTGCAAAAATTCTCTTCCCCGATCTTGATAAATGCACACTATCCTGTCTGAATACACGTGTGCCCAAAATTAAGCTCGGATGCTCTACATATTTCCATTTTTTAAAACGGGACTTTTTTCATGTAGGTATTTACCAAAACAATCTTTTCATTCTCAGCGACCTGACTCTCTTTCTTTATGTGAATTGTGAAAAATACATCCTAACAACTATGCAAGCTCTGCTGTCTAAAAGGGCTGCAAGTTCCCTACTAACAGTCAAGAGAGTCCTTGTGGATGAGATCAAGTGCACTGACATGCATAAAAGCAGATCTGTACTTCCTTATGTTAACGTTGTCTCTCTTCCTCTATTTTTGCTTCTGACAAGAATAGCAGTATTTGATTTCATTAACTTCTCTGCAAATGTAAGAATCAGTTCTTCTAATAACTGAGTGTCCAATTAAAAGATATCTTTTCTGATCAGATCTGAAGAATCTTTAACTTCTAATTCAACAGTATCTTCTCTATCAATTGTTACAAAGGAATGATCTTCATTAGTATTATTAATCCAACTATTTTCATTACATATTACATTTGCAAGCATACAATTCTCATCCAGCTGGCTTTGTACATCCACAGCTTGAGCCATGCTGTCAACATCTTTCTCATTTTTTTTCTTCAGTAATGTTCTTCAATCCTTCCAGATTTAGTTTTGATTTCTTCCTTTTCACCTGCTGCATGTCTCTTTTTTTCTACCTTCTCTTTTTAAAAAAATGCTGCCTTTTCTGTAGACTGAAGGGTTTTCTGATAGAAAAATATTATCATTCCGTGTAATGTGTGTGTTACATTTATTTATTTATTTATTTATTTATTTATTGCAGTTGGTTTACCAGGATAGTCACTGGGAATGAAAGAACCCTTTCAATTTGAGTCTGGGGAGAAAAAAAAAAAAAACAAAACATATACATTCAACATTTGACAGTGACAACAATATAGGTACAGATTATTATTAATAGTAAGGCAGACTAAGAGTAAAACTTTATCAAATATAATATATCAGTAATAACAGTAAATACTTTGAGAAGAGACATACTAGTTAGTAGAACAAATGTAAACATTAAGACAGATTGGAGAACAAACAAAGTAAACTAATTAAAGTAAGATATTGTACAGAATGATATTACATAAAACAACAGTGTCCTTTTTAATATATATTCTCTTTACTTTACAGACATTTATACGTTCCCTTTTCTTCCTTGTTATTTGTTGTGAACTTCCTTTCTTTTTTTTTATTTCCTTCTAAATCCTCTGAATCCTTAGATTGCTGAATACTTGCATGCAGAATTCCAAAGTTGCCAGGGGCATTGTTTTGTTTCATAGGTGTTGAGTGATCTTTATAGACAAATCCTTTCGTAAATATGTTGTTTGCTCTTTAACTAACATTATTTATCTCATCAATCCAATCATTAATATATGTAACGACAGTTCTCCAAGCCGTGTCAATTGCACAAGTGTAATTGTCATCAGTAAGTCGAGATTTACTGCTAGTTTAGTAACAGTAAGCAAATCATCCAACTTTTGACATGAGAAATGCAGATCACCAGTGCTATCAGGCACTACCTGTAAATATACTTATCATTTATTACACTGTACAATATATTTGTGTTTTAGCAAATCATTAATGGCATACTCATTTAAGGAATCCATAGTTAGCTGCAAATGAATAACATATTATAAAAAAAAAGGCTAATCAGAATCAGTTCCCACAGAAATTAAAGAGAACTTAAATCAACTTCTGTGAGGAAAAAGCACACAAACAATATTACATTAAATACTAAATTAAGTATAGTAACGTTGTTGCTTGGACTGTACAACTTCTGAAAGTCACACAAAAGCTGGAATTTCTTTCGATTGTGAGTGAGCGCATGCACTAGCTTCTCTTTACTATCATTCGCAGTCTCACCTCTTTTTAACAGTGAAGATGAATAAATCACAAACCAGCACATGATTGTTTATATAAGCTCTGGAAAACTGACCAGATCATGTTGTACCACCACAGCAATCCAAGAGAAAATTATGCCACCTGATATAGTACTGGGTCAATCATTAATCAGAATGGGCAAAGATTTGTTTAAATTTAAATAATATGTGCATGTATTGCAACTTCAAGTCTCTTGATGTGACTCTTGATATAGTTGTTGACACACTGAGAATTACAAGGCTATTAGTCTCACTAGTATTATTTATTTGCAAGGTTTTGTAACATATTATAGCTGAAATAATAAACAATGATATATGTGACCTTATATCTCTGGATACACATCTGTTCCATTTTGTAAAATGCAGATTGTGCCCGCACAACATATTTGAGTTGTTTGAAAGGGTTATTGAGGCCATGGAAAATGGGTATACAGTCTGCTCTGCTTTTACCAAGGCCTTTGACTCTATCTTTTATGGTCCGATTGCTGACAAATCCTTCCCAAATGAATCCATACCTAGATCACTGGATTGATAACTTGCTGTCTGCAGAACCCATTCAGTTAAGGTCAGAGGTATTTGCTCTAGAGAGAGAAAAATGTCACTACTGGTGTCCCACAATGCTCTGCCTTGGGTCCACTCCTCTTAGGTATGTATTCCTGTTAAATAAAAGTTGATATTAAAGGACTTTGGCTAACCAAGTTCTATAGTTATGTAAAGAATCTCCATGGCAATACCCAGATTTGCTCTGAGCTACTGCACAATGGTACCTCCTATACCAAGCCAACCGATATTGCCAATATACTGGCTGACAGATTCAGTGCCACCTTTATCCCTCCATCCCCAAAGGACCAATCACAATACCAGTAGATTGCCAGACACCCAGTATTACTGCTGCACAGTTAAAACAGCACTATCCAAGGCCAAGTATACAGCTTCCATGGGACCTGACAGTATCCCTGGATAATTTCTACATGAACTACAGAGTGAACTGGCTCCTTACCTGTGTGCCCTGTTAAATCACAGCCTCACCTCAGGCTTTGTCCCTACTGAATGGCACACTGTTACAGTCATCCCTCTCCATAAAGGAGGCTGGACTACAGACCCTGAGAACTATCGCCCCATTAGCCTGATGAGTTTGATATGCAAAACTATGGAATGCATTATCATGGACCTAATAAAAAAGGATATAGGGAATCTCCAAACTCTGGATCCCACACAGTTTGGTTTTTGTGAAGGGAAGATCATGCCTGCTCAACTTGGTTGACTTCTTTGAGTCAGTCACCAGAGATGTGGATGAAGACAAGGTGGTTCATACAGCCTACCTTGATCTGGCCAAGGTGTTTGATACCATTCCCCATTCAGGAATCATAGAAAAACTCACTAAGCTAGGCATCAACCCCTATATCACTAGGTGGGTTGCAAACTGGCTCACAGATAGAACCCACAGTGTGAAAGTAGCGCACGCCAAGTCAGACTGCTGACCAGTCACGAGTGGAGTCCCACAGGGTTCGATCCTGGGTCCTCTCCTGTTTGATATCTACTTCTCTGAAGTCCAGGCCAACACAAAGGGTCTCTGGCTGACAAAGTTCACAGACGATTGCAAGTTGGGAGCTATTATTAACTCCCCAAGTGATGTTGACATCCTACAGAACGGCCTCACTGAGACCAATGACTGGTGTCAGAGCCATGGCCTTAAGCTCTGTGCCAAAAAATGTGTCATCATCCCCTTTGGGAAAAACCCAGTTCCCATGAATTACCACATCGATAGTAGTCCACTGAACACAGAAGGTGTTATAAGAGATCTGTGAACACAGGTTGACAGCAGCCTCTCTTTTGACTACCACATTGCCACTGTAGTCAGAAAGTCCTTCTGTGTGGCACATCTCATTATTAAGGGTTTTGCATCCAGGAAGAAAATGGTCATTGTCTCTCTCTACTCTTCCCTCATTTGGCCAATCATTGAGTACAATGCCCCATTTGGCATGTACCTCACTAGACACCTGCATCAACTGGAGGGGCCGTAAAAGTACCTCACAAAGTGGATCCTAGAACTTAAATACTTGTCCTATATAGACAGACTCAAAAAACTCCAACTATTCTCTGTCTCATATCGCCTGCTTAGAGGCGATCTCTGCTTGACATACAAAGCCATGTCTGATCCAGCTCTATTAGAAATGCTACATCTAAAGAGCTCCCAGTCCCTCCCTGCCACATGCTATAGTGACCTGAACATCATTACCACAATCAACAGAACATGCTGGAGGGACAGGTTCATAACCCAGAGACTGCCTTTGCTATGGAATAGACTTCCCATACTTGTCAAACAGAACACCTCACTTCAAGAGAAACCTTGATGAGTGGATGGGAAATAGAAAATTCAGCCCGGGGATCACTCCAGTGGCTCTACTTGATAGAGGCACTGGGAACTAAGGTCAGATGGGACAATGTCAGGGTAATCGTGTGGGCTAGGTTTGTAAAGGCTCCAGGGCCATTAGCCTAGTACACACCTATGAACCTATGATGATTGCAACCCAGGATAGGTCATCAAATCTCATTTTGATACTCAAATTCTCCAGCAAGGACTGAAATAAACAAATATTTGCTGTATTAATCATAGGCTTATCCTTCTTTAGCTGCATTATATTAATTTATTAAGCAATTGAGAATTGCATCAGTTACAAATTCACAAGAATATCGCAAAAAAATCACTTAACAAGAAAATGATAAAAACAACGGTTGTTAACATGTTAAACTTATTTACAAGCTCATCTTAAACTGTGAAAAATGACTATGGCAAAAACAGACATGCAGTCGATGCTCTGCTAGAAAGTATCACATTGAAAATTGATTATACATATCAACTAGCTGCTTTAACTTTAAAGTATATAAATAAAGCTTTCCAGGAGGGGGATGCAAGTTCCATTATCCAGACTTTTAAAAGTGGACAAAACAAATCCCAAATGACAGAGTACAAATTCCCTTATCTTATCTACCAGCATTCAGTTCCTAGTTACCAATTCTTTTGCGCATAGTAGTTTTATTATACCAGCTAATGTCCATTAAACCCTCCATATGAGGGCCTTGACATTGTGATTAGGGCTCCCTATTCCAAAGAACCAGAACTTCCAATACATAGCAAAGGGTAGTCAAACCTATCATATCCCAGCAGTGGCATTTAACACTTGGACAGTCCCAAAACATACTGAGATTATCTGCTCTAGGGGCCACAGACCTCCAGCATTCATCTGACCCATTTAATCCCCTGAGTCATATTTGTTGGTCCCTATATTTTGGCCATTCATTAGGCAATATTGGGTTCTGCCAGAGTACTTTCCATTCCCTCTTTGTCAGATAGAGATTGTCTTGCCTAATCCAGCTGTCTATTTTTTCTTTCAATGCATTTTCCCTTCCTTCCCATAAGTCCCTGTAGATCATACTTGCCCTTCCTTTTTTCACCTTGGTCCATTTAGTCCAGGGCACAGCCCTTCATGGTTTTTCAACACTAATGCTCTTGGCCCTCCAAATATGTTTCAGCTGCAAATAGATGAATCACTCTTGTGCTTCAACACAAATTTCTGTATTCAGTACTTTAAAGATACTATTCTCTGGTGTCTCCACTGACTCCCATTATGAATCCCTTTACCAACTCAATATTGAATTGTTCTAGGGGTGAGGGAGTCAGGGTGGCAATAACACTGAGTTGGGGCCACACTCTGTTGGTAGGGCCTCTGCCACATTCCAAGTCCCCATATCTGGCACACGCCACACTTACTTTTTTATCCAGTCTTGGAGTCTTCACTAACCTTCTGTCTCTTCCTTGCATTTGGATTGTTCAAGTTTTCACCCACCATTGATTAGGCAGAGCAGCTAGGCCAATTTAAAGAGGCTATGACATAGCAAGATTGATTGGGTAGTCCCCTTCCTCCATAATACTTAAGGATGTAAGTTAACTTGGAGGGAATTATATTACTGAATTTTCCTATGGCTGCTACATTGATGTGCCCCTGTAAGAGTATGATCCCTTAATGAATGCAAAATATAACAATTATTGTAACCTGCAGAGCTTGGATTCTGATAGAGATTGTGTGAAAACTTTTCAGTTTTGACAATTAGTTCCCAATAAAATAAATAATAAGACTATAGGTCATGGACTGCTGTGACTAGACTCCAATATTCATAAAAGTCAAACTGGTTAAGTGCCAGAGTGGTGCACGACCCAATCTTAACAATTGTTAAGTAACCCTGCGACCCAATCTTAACAATTGTTAAGTAACCCTGTCTAAAGCTGTTAAGATCAGGTCTAGTGCCAGACAGTAAAATCCATCAGTACTCATCTTATTATGAAAAGGTACACTATAAGAATGGACATTTGAGTCATACATCTCTACAACCACTGATTTCTTAAAGTTTAAATGTGAAGTATCCTTTTGTACAATTAATTTCCTTGACATAACCCTAAACAAACATCATACTGGTCAGATAGATACTACTATGTACAGAAAACCATCCAGGAAAAAATACATATCTACATAGAACCACCTTACACCCATCACATATCTATCCAAACATTGTTAAAAATCAACTTGCTAGGATAGCTAAATTAAATACAAATTATTCACTAATGGAACAACAACTTGAAAGGACTGCTTCAAAATTCATACAGAGAGGTTATAGTGAACAACAAGTTAAAAAATTAAACAAGACATTATAAACAAGAGATCCACAGAATACATAATTCTGGTAACCACCAACAGAGAAGTATGATCGTCCATTAGTCCTAATCATATCAAACTAAGATACACTCTTACACATGATAGAAATACACCAGTCATAAAGAACACTATTAAAAATACTGTTCTATACTAACTGAGATACCTGAGCTAAGGAATATCATATCAAATGCACCACATTTTAGTTATAGAAGAGCTAGTAACTTAAAGAACATTTTTTGTTATAAAGAGCAAACAAAAATACATCTTGCTTTTACAATAATAAGCAAGGAATGTACAGCTGTAATGACTGCACTTTTTGCAAGTACATTAATACTGACAAGTTTGTTAGACATCCAGTCAAAGATGCAGCTTTTGATCTAAGAGCATTTGGTAACTGCAACACATAACACTTAATATACATAGCAAACTGCTCCAATTCCGAAGCATATGACATAGGCAAGGCAAATAGAAAATTAAAAGAGAGAATAGGTTAACCCATGTCAGACATCAGGAGGAGTGTTCAAACAAATGCCTTATATAAACATATTCTTAATACAGATCTATCTCATACTTTTAAATTTGCTATTTTGCAAGTTATGCGTGCACAGCTTAGAGGGGGTGACATAATACTCTAATACACTGAACTTTTTGTATTTGCCTGTGCCCTATATATTTAAAAAAATGAAAATTACAAGTACCTTCATTATTTATTACATTTCTTACTGTTACTGTCACTTACATTTTTATACATACAATTTTATGCATATTTTACTTCTTTTTATCTTATCATATGACTACAATTTTAACATGTGACTAGATCATGTGACTACGCCTTGATTATATAAGCTAAGACACAGCTGTCTATTTTTTCTTTCAATGCATTTTCCCTTCCTTCCCATAAGTCCCTGTAGATCATACCTGCCCTTCCTTTTTTGACCTTGGTCCATTTAGTCCAGGGCACAGCCCTTCATGGTTTTTCAACACTAATGCTCTTGGCCCTCCAAATATGTTTCAGCTGCAAATAGATGACTCACTCTTGTGCTTCAACACAAATTTCTGTATTCAGTACTTTAAAGATACTACTCTCTGGTGTCTCCACTAACTGACTCCCATCATCAATCCCTTTACCAACCCAATATTGAATTGTTCTAGGGGTGAGGGAGTCAGGGTGGTAATAACACTGAGTTGGGGGCACACTCTGTTGGTAGGGCCTCTGCTACATTCCAAGTCCCCATATCTGACACATTCCACACTTACTTTTTTATCCAGTCTTGGAGTCTTCACTAACCTTCTGTCTCTTCTTTGCATCTGGATTGTTCAAGTTTTCACCCACCATTGATTAGGCAGAGCAGCTAGGCCAATTTAAAGAGGCTATAACATAACAAGATTGATTGGGTAGTCCCCTTCCTCCATAATACTTAAGGATGTAAGTTAACTTGGAGGGAATTATATTACTGAATTTTCCTATGGCTGCTACATTGATGTGCCCCTGTAAGAGTATGATCCCTTAATGAATGCAAAATATAAGCAATTATAGTAACCTGCAGAGCTTGGATTCTGATAGAGATTGTGTGAAATCTTTTCAGTTTTGACAATTAGTTCCCAATAAAATAAATAATAAAACTATAGGTCATGGACTGCTGTGACTAGACTCCAATATTCATAAAAGACAAACTGGTTAAGTGCCAGAGTGGTGCACGACCCAATCTTAACAATTGTTAAGTAACCCTGCGACCCAATCTTAACAATTGTTAAGTAACCCCATCTAAAGCTGTTAAGATCAGGTCTAGTGCCAGACAGTAAAATCCACCAGTACTGATCTTATTATGAGAAGGTACACTATAAGAATGGAAATTTGAGTCATACATCTCTACAACCACTGATTTCTTAAAGTTTAAATGTGAAGTATCCTTTCATACAATTAATTTCCTTGACATAACCCTAAACAAACATCATACTGGTCAGATAGATACCACTATGTACAGAAAACCATCCAGGAAAAAATATATATCTACATAGAACCACCTTACACCCATCACATATCTATCCAAACATTGTTAAAAATCAACTTGCTAGGATAGCTAAATTAAATACAAATTATTCACTAATGGAACAACAACTTGAAAGGACTGCTTCAGAATTCATACAGAGAGGTTATAGTGAACAACAAGTTAAAAAATTAAACAAGACATTATAAACAAGAGATCCACAGAATACATAATTCTGGTAACCACCAACAGAGAAGTATGATCGTCCATTAGTCCTAATCATATCAAACTAAGATACACTCTTACATATGATAGAAATACACCAGTCATAAAGAACACTTTAAAAAAATACTGGTCTATACTAACTGAGATACCTGAGCTAAGGAATATCATATCAAATGCACCGCATTTTAGTTATAGAAGAGCTAGTAACTTAAAGAACATTTTTTGTTATAAAGAGCAAACAAAAATACATCTTGCTTTTACAATAATAAGCAAGGAATGTACAGCTGTAATGACTGCACTTTTTGCAAGTACATTAATACTGACAAGTTTGTTAGACATCCAGTCAAAGATGCAGCTTTTGATCTAAGAGCATTTGGTAACTGCAACACATAACACTTAATATACATAGCAAACTGCTCCAATTCCGAAGCATACGACATAGGCAAGACAAATAGAAAATTAAAAGAGAGAATAGGTTAACCCATGTCAGACATCAGGAGGAGTGTTCAAACAAATGCCTTATATAAACATATTCTTAATACAGATCTATCTCATACTTTTAAATTTGCTATTTTGCAAGTTATGCGTGCACAGCTTAGAGGGGGTGACATAATACTCTAATACACTGAACTTTTTGTATTTGCCTGTGCCCTATATATTTAAAAAAAAATGAAAATTACAAGTACCTTCATTATTTATTACATTTCTTACTGTTATGTATGACTGTATGACTACAATTTTAACATGTGACTAGATTATGTGACTACACCTTGATTATATAAGCTAAGCACAATGTGTTGCTTAGTTTCTTTGCTAGATAAAGCCTATCTGAGTGAAAGTGTCTTCTGCACTTGCAACTTTTTAAGTATGTTGTGGGTTATAAACTTGTGGAATAAGCAGCAACTTTTTCAGTACGTTGTGGATTTTAATCTTCTTGGATATGCTGGACTTTAAACTCTTGGAATAAACAACTATTAACTCTTCAAGTAAGTTGTGGACTTTGAATTTTTTGAATTAACTACTGTTTATCCCTGCTCATGGTTCCAGTTATTTTTTATTTTTCTAGTTTTCCCTTATTAGTAATGGACTTGTCACTGCACTGATACTGTGTTTTACTTTCACTATAATGTAATCCAGGAGATGAAGATGTGAATCCTGGGTCATAGCATCTCACTGCACTCTAAAAGATGATGGCATTCAACTGGCCCCAACAGAAATGTGGCCAGTCTACTACAGACTTTATGGTGCCGGGAATAGTTTAACCCTAGCTAAGCAGCACTGCGTAATGCGCAAACTTGCGCAAACCCACGCAAGCATGGCTTTTTAACTCAGAAACTTGAAAGGGATAGAAATTAGCCCCAAACGGCCAATAAGGTAAATTTCAGAGCTGGAAACCACTCCTCTTGTGAGAGATAGGCTGCTCTAATGCTTACCACTCTCACTGATAAGCAGAAAGACCTCCCACTACCACAACAAGGTCTGGACCACTCAGAAACACAGACTAAAGTCCTGAAACCAGCAGATCTGATTTCTGGACTATTCTAATATAGGAAAAGGCAGGAAAGGAGCAGTACAGATAATATTTTTTTGGGTTTTTTTTTTTTTTTTAGAAATTAGGCAGCAAAAAGCAACTTAAAACAGTGGAAATGCACACAAAATGTTGTTGCACTTGAGTGTGATGCCTACAGTATTAAATGCAGTTTAAATTTTAACTTTTAAAGAGATAAATCAAGTGCACACACAATAAAATGAATTAACAGTACAATGCAGCAGAAATACAGCAAAATCACAATAAAAACGGCTTTTTAAAAGTGCGATTAGCTAAAACAGTTAATAGAAAGTCAAAAGGGTACTTAGATAAGCAACAAAGTCTCTCCTTCTCATTTCTGGTGCTGTAGAAGTCTGCAGGATGCCCAAACACGATCCTCCAAGCTAAAACAAGCGCAAACCTAGGCAAACACAGTTTTTTAACTCAGAAACTTGAAATGGATAGAAATTAGCCCAAAACAGCCAATACAGTAAATTTCTGAGCTGGAAACCACTCTTCTTGTGAGAGATAAACTGCTCTAATGCTTACCACTCTCACTGATAAGGAGAAAGACCTCTCACTACCACAACAAAGTCTGGACCACTCAGAAACACAGACTAAAGTCCTGAAACCAGTGGATCTGGGATCCGGACTATTCTAGTATAGGAAAGGTTGGGAAATGAGCAGTACAGATAGTATTTTTTTTTAGAAATTAGGCAGCAAAAAGCAATTTAAAACAGTAGAAATGCACAGAAAATGCTGTTGCACTTGAGTGTGATGCCTACAGTATTAAATGCAGTTTAAAGTTTAACTTTTAAACAGATAAATCAAGTGCACACACAGTAAAATGAATTAACCGTACAATGCAGCATAAATACAGCAAAACCACAGTAAAAACAGCTTTTTAAAAGTGCAAATAGCTAAAACAGTTAATAGAAAGCCAAAAAGGTACTTAGATAAGCAATAAAGTCTCTCCTTCCCGTTTCTGGTGATATAGTAGTCTACAGGATGCCCAAACAGGATCTGCCGAGCTAAAACAAGCGCAAACTTGTGCAAACACGGGTTTTTAACTTAGAAACTTGAAAGGGATAGAAATTAGCCCAAAGCGGCCAGTAAGGTACAGTTCAGAGCTGGAAACCACTCCTCTTGCAACAGATATGCTGCTCTAATACTTGCCACTCTCACTGATATGTAGAAAGACCGCCTACTACCACAACAAGGTCTGGACCACTCAGAAACACAGACTAAAGTCCTGAAACCAGCAGATCTGGGATCCAGACTATTCTAGTATAAGAATATAACTTGATTAGTACAGGTACTTTAATTGTTAAGTAAGATAGGGGTATATCAAGTACTTTCAAACCTAATATAATTTTGGATTTAATTATTTAATGACTTGCACTCTTTATCAATTGCTACAAATAAAATTTGAATTGAAATCTATTATTTGAATCGCTCCAGGTAATCTCCAGATAATCTCATTTTAGACACATACCTCATATTTTATATTTTTCGTTATTCTAGTACCTTATAGGAATTTTATTTTTTTAGTTATAATGTCATAATCATATTTTTTCATTTTTTTTCTGTATCTATTTCATATTTTTTGTCATGTTTTGGATTCAAAATAATTAAAATAATAAAAAGAAAAAAAAAAAACAGTAAAAAAAAGATTTCTTGATTGTCAGATATTTGAACCGAGTTAATTTTAATAGATGCAAAGTAACTACACAGTTTTTGTGGATTGGACAATCTAAATTGGCCCTATGTGTGTGTGTGTGTGTGTGTGTGTGTGTGTGTGTGTGTGTGTGTGTGTGTGTGTGTGTGTGTGAGTGTGTGTGTGTGTGTGTGTGTGTGTGTGTGTGTGTGTGTGTGTGTGTGTGTGTGTGTGTGTGCCTTCTGTGGAAGGTTGGGTGCCGGGCTGGCAACTCGACACCGTAAAACTCCACTGCCAAACATGAGCGGACAGATGATCCACTGTGGCGACCCCTAACTGGGAAAAGCCAAAAGAAGAAGAAGAAGAAGATTTATAAACCTTTTGAATTATGATTTATACACCATTTGCATGCACACATGTATTTGTTTGTTCCTCCATTTAGTTTAATGATTCATTAATCTTTTGAGTTTTTTTTCTTTCTACTGGCATTACCAGTAGCCTGTATCTCTGCCTTCCTACAATATATATACATATACATGCACACACATATAAATCTGTACATCTTTCTCTCTCTCTCTTTATATATATATATATATATATATATATATATATATATATATATATATATATATTCATATACATTGAACACACTTACCACTGACACACTAAACATTTATGTCTTTACGTCAAAACTGCATACATTGACAAGCAGCTATGCATGCAAGAAGAAATAGACTTGACAAATGCAAACATAAAAAAAGAACAAACAAATAAAAGACAGTTTTTTGCAGGTTGGCAATCCCCCCTGCACCCACCATGTGAAGGACTGTGCCCCCTACACCCCCTGCTAATTACATATACTAACTCCAAAATTGCACAAACATGGGGTAAGGGCATATTCCCCAAACATGGGAATAATTTGATCTCAGGCACCTGTTGACTAGCAGTTTAATTGATCATAAATGGTTGACTAGACAGTTGTCGACCAAACACACATTCTACGAATGAGCAGGTAGTCATATGTATGTTTCTCTCCCGATCTAAACCAGCATATGATCAACAGTCAAAAGACTGTCATCAAGATATCTAAACTATATTGAAACTGCAAAATGTCTAAACTGCAAAACATCTAAACACCAAATACTGACAAAATTTAAGTTATACTAAGGAATGGGTTATGCCCTTTCCACACTGTTGTCTGCACTTGGAGCTGGTATATATAATTAGCAGAAGGGCTTGCCATCCCTGGCAAAAACATTGACTAAATGTAACAAAATATAACTACCTAGAAAGCCATTGCAAAATTTGAAGGGAAGTAAATATTGTGGGAAGATATATCCATGGAATTGTTATGGCTAGGCTTGTATAGGCCCTAGGGCTGATTGCCTAGTACCAACCTATGAACCTATGAACTTATGATAAAACCAAACCATATTTTGTCAATTTTTTGTAAAGGGTATGCCCCTCTGCACCACACATGTGTGTGGGGGGGGGTTTGCACACTCCACACCTCCTGCTAATTATATATACCAACTCTGACATACAAGAACAGTGGGGAAACAGCATAAACCTTCCCTACTATAATTTCAATTTTGTTAGTATTTTGGGTTTAGATGTTTTTGCTGTGCAGACATCTTGCAGTGTCAATATTCTGGTGTCACTCTTTTGACTGTCTATCATATGCTGGTTTAGATCATGTGTAGGTCACCCATACATATATATGGAAACACTTTATAATCTCAAAATGCTGAAATGTCGAATTTCAGTATCTCGAGACTAGAAAGTCGAAGTTTGAAAATAGCGAAAGTGCATAATCACGATTTCGAATATCTCGAATTCGCGGTTATGCTTTATGCTATGTAATGTCTGGGATTGTATGTGGATGGTGTGCGGTGCTGTGTGTGGATTTAGGTATTATGTCAAGTAAGTGAGTGTTTTGTAAGGGATTTGGGGGGAGTTTGAGTGCATGTGAGTGTGCTGATATGTGTGATGTGTGTGTGAGGGACGTGTGTGTGTGTGTGTGTGTGTGTGTGTTTGCTTTTGTTTACTATTTGTGGGATCGCGGAGTTAGTATATATAAAGTTGGGGGGGTGGGGGGTGCAGGGGGGCTTGCCTCCCTGCTTATTTGTGTTGTAGGTTTGTGGATGTGTGTTGTTTTGTTTGTTTATGTTGTGATGTGGGTATTGTGGTATATGTATGGTCTGGTGTGTGCTGTGTTTTATGTGTTTTGAATTTCAGGGTTTTGGGCTTCATGGTTTTGCTGTTTTGGTGTTGTGTGGATTCTATTTCATGGTCTCGAAAAAGTGAAATTCGAGATTTCAGTATTTTGAGATTATGAAATATATATATATATATATATATATATATATATATATATATATATATATATATATATATATATATATATATATATATATATATATATATATATATATATATATATATATGGGTCTACTTCATATGATTAAAACTCATATGATCGACAAACTATTCAGAGAAACCAAAACACCTAAAGCTCAAAACACCGAAGACTCATTTGATTGAAACTCATAACATTGGTACATGAAATTCAAAGCATTATGCCGTTTCCCCACTGTAGCGCGACCCTGGAGTTAGAATAAATAGATGGGGGGGGTGTCCCCCACATACATAATAAAACATACACGTGGATACTTATAACATAAATGGCAATATTTATCTAAATAATTTGGGGGGCTCCGCCCCCACAACCCCCCCTAACTGTTTATTCCAACTCCAGGGCCGCACTACAGTGGGGAAAGGGCATAATGCTTTGACTTTCATGTGTTGATGTTATGAGTTTCGATCAAATTATTTTTTGGTGTTTTGAGCTTTAGGTGTTTTGGTGTCGGTGAAATGAATGTCGATCATATGAGCTTTCGATCATATGAAGTAGACCCATATATATATATATATATATATATATATATATATATATATATATATATATATATATATGGATTTACTTCATAATCTCTATTTACTGAAATCTTGAATTTCAGTATCTCGAGACCATGAAGCCAAAAATCCATAAAGTCGAAATCCCAGAAGAACGAAATTTAAAATCGCGACTTCTATACTAAACATACCGCACACATAGACACAAACATACACCTCCCTACAGATACACAAACATCTACCCGACATACAAGCAGGGGGGAAAGCCCCCTGTACCCCCATGTGCGGGGCTGTGCCCCCACACCCATCTACTTAAATATACTAACTCCAAGGTCACACTACACAAACACACAAAAACATCACTACGCAAGCTACATTCCCCTCGAACACACACATCACACTAACAAAACACACAGACACACACTAAGGCCCCTACCAAAAACCCGTTAAACACAAACACTTACCTACATCTGCAACCATCTACTCAAACACCGCAACACCAGAACCGCTAACTCAAAATCTCCAAACTTCAGGATTTTGAATTTCGCACTTCTGGAGTTTCAGTATTCTGCACTTTCGCCTTTCTGGTCTCGGGCTACTGAAATTCAGGATATCTATAGATATATAAAACTATAAATCTATAACATTAGAATTTGCCTTTTCCCATATATATATATATATATATATATATATATATATATATATATATATATATATATATATACATATGGTGCAGGGGTGTAGACAGGTGAAGGGGGCTTGTCTCCCTGCATAAAATATATTTTTTAATTTTTTTTTTACTTTCATTCTTTTGAAAGCAATGTTTTTGTGTTTGGTGACAGTTTCAGATACAGATCTATAATGAGAACACCACTGATGTCACACACTCATTAAAAAACAATCTTTAACACAACCACAGCCTATATATCCACTTGTCAGTAAAATTAATCCATGAACTGCAAGAATAAACCAAACCAATTATTTATGAGTCTTTTACTCACCACCCTACATAACCTATATGCTAACACAATTATCATGACCACAGTAAATAGATAAATAGGAGGAAGACCACCCAGTGAATTATGCACAACACCAAAATACAAGCCACGCTGACAGCAGTTTCTAATATAAAAATAAACCTTGCCATTTCCTTATACATTTAAGTCAATTAAATAGGCAGAAACAAATGTTTACATGAAGGTATTCACATTTCACATCCTCTTCCTTATAAATACTAACTCCATGATCACACAACTGTGCAGAAAAGGGAACCATACACATTGACTCTTTTGTGATACCCATTACAAATATATAAACACATTTAAATCAGCATCAGTCTCTTTTTTCACATTTTGCACACTTAGGACTTAGTGATAAGTTTGTAAGTTCTGAATAATGATATGATTTTGTTCAAACCACTTGCTCTGCAGATTCTGGGTGCAATATTTAATACAGTTATAATATTTTAAACTGAAAATTCATAACATTCTATGCATTTGAAAATATGTTCCTACACTTTTCTGCGGAATAAGTTTTTGTTACAGGAAATGATTTTCCAATGAGAACAAAATTTATTTGCTCTTTGTAATAATAAGAATAACTTTCTTTTGTTACTTAGTGGAACTGAAAGAACACTTACTTCAGGTTGATGACTGTAACTGCTTTGGAAATAATTGCTAAAATGTTTTTAACTATTACAATATCCAATGAATTAATCATTTAGGGTATGTGAATGCATGTCACACTTAACTCTGAATAATGTAAAGGCACTGAAACACAATTTATATCTTTATTGAGTTGTACATATGCAAATGTCAAACCAAAAGCACTGGCGCATATGTATATATCTACGGACTTTGAACACTTAGCAGGTATAGCGTATGCTGCTATGCAAACATTGTATACATGTTAATGTTTTACTTGCTTGGACTTCATTTTATATATCATTTATAACTTGCTTGTGTATTTCTTTTACTGTTTATGGTTATGCAAGGGATATTGTTCCTTTGGACTTTCTCCTGCACACTGAATATATCATGTCACTGCTTTTTCCTCTTTTATGTTCACAGTTTTAGTCCATATGTGTACTTTACATTGTTGGTCCTTTGAGCCTGGGTCTTGGCTGAAAAGGCACAGTGGACCAGCTCTATTAGTCATTGAATGAATATAAATTAATAAGAAAATAGATAATTGTTTAATGCATTTTTCTTACAAATTCAGAGCCTAAAAAGGCCTTCAACTATCGAAACATTTATTAAATGCTCCAAATATGAATAATCTAAAGTAGATTATACCATTCATAAATCCAGTCTGTTTATTAGAATTAATGTTAGAAATCATGTGCCAGATTCAGCAAACTTTTCTGCATTGTGGTATGGGAATTTGCTCGATGAGTGGCCACTTACAGGATGTGTGTGATTCAGCAACATACATGCAGCAAAGGGGGAAGACTGAGCAGAATGGTCTGGTTTTATATATACTAATGGCCATATAATGACTAACAAGCAAGTAGTGTCTTAGGGTATGCAAATGCAATAAAACAAGATGGTGGAGTAATTCATAAACATATAAATGGTGTGCAATGGGGCTGTGTCTACTGAACATTTGAACTTGGATGAATGTTTGGGTTCAGAGTGAGGGAATCATAAAATAATATTAGTGGATGTTGCAGTATTAGTAAACGTGTATGTGCAAGAGCCTCTTACTGCTGCTTCCATGTCTGATGGTGGGCAGTATCTCCCCCGGAGACACCGGGTCATCAGTCCATGCTTAAAATTTCATGGACTCCAGAAAACAGATATTGTAGACCAGTACTATGTTTGTAGGGACACCACCTAAAAGACTGTGGACAAGTATCTCCCTCATCTGCAGGCCTGTGGGAGTCATGAATACATATTCCAGTAGATAGTAAGGTACGTGTAACTCTATATACATTAACTACAGGAACCTTTCAGCAACCTTTTGAGGACATCTGCCTCTAGAATATTTTAGTAGTTTATTGATGCCATGCTTCAGTATGTGAGGGAGTATATGTGGTTTCCACACTCCACAGAGGAAAGACCCAGCACTAAGCATGATTTCTGTAATATAGCCCATTTTCTTGAGGCACTTGAGGCCACCAGTTGTATCCACATTGAAAAAAGGCACCACTTGGTGAACTGGGAAGGAGATACTGGACCTGTAAAATGTATCATTCCATCATCTGCAAGATGGTCTACAATATATAGAGTATCTTCTAAAATGTGTTTGTAGGCCACCCAGGCAGTTATTATGGCTTCCACATTCCTCTGGTCTGTGCCAACATTTTGAGAGGGTGACTTTCCCTCAGAAACTTGTTGCTGGTGATGTTGGATATGTCCTGGAACTCTGGCTCATAATACCCATAAGAAATAAATACAATCAATTAAAATCAAATCAAATACAGTAGAGGTACATTGATTCCCAGCTGCAACAAAGAACATTACTGAGCATGTGTGTTGGCTGCTGAAGGCACATTTTCATTTTCTGGATTAATCCTGTGATACCTTGCTGCATGGCTCTGGAATGTCTGCAAAAACAGGGTTCTGTGTGTGCAGTGTTACACAGTATCATGCTTAGTAGCAGTTACAGCAGGAGAAGCAGACCACAGCACACCGTGCAGTGGAGGCTGAGTCAGATGAGGAGGCAGTGAGGGAGTCAGCAGCAGGGGATGATCATGCCAGACACAGATGGGCACAGTATGCAGTAGCACTGAAAAAAAGGCATCAATTTGCACATAGCTTCAGAATATAGCAGGCAAGAGTAAAGCAGATATACTACAGTAAAAGTGATGCATGCAAAACCAAATTCAGGCTGTGCTTACCCATACATACTCTGGCCATGCTGTGCATCAGACATAGGCAACCCAAATAATAATGTTCAAAGGGCAGAGCACAGTTATCATTATTTGCACAAGTTGGAAACAGAACAGATGAATGTATGCATTTCACAGGAAAATGTGTGAAAGCTGCGGATTATTCAAGTAAAATGTGCTGTTGTGTCTATTGCCTTTCAGTGTGTGTGTGGTGTGTGTGTGTGTGTGTGTGTGTGTGTGTGTGTGTGTGTGTGTGTGTGTGTGTGTGTGTGTGTGTGTGGAGGTGGTTCTATGTGAAAGGCTTTTTAAGGTATAAGTGGAAGTTTGTGTATGTGTGATGTACTGGGGGTGTGTTGGGAGAGTGTGGTGTGGATCTGCTGGGACATATTCTCAGCAGTAGTTACAGCTCAGCTGCTTGATGTACTTGACAAGTCCAGAGCATGCATGGCAAGGGGTTGAGCATCCTGTGCATGCCTCCACCCACAAGAGTTGCTTCCACCAGGAGTTGCATTAGTTGTATCAGGACCCCAGCTAGATGCTGGTGCATGACCAATGTCTGCTATGAGACATGCCACAGCTGCAATTGCCACAACCACAGGGATGTCTTTTCCTAGATATAGGAACTTCCACAACAGATGTAGCCATGGAACTGGTAGCCTTGAAAGATCATGATATTGGTCATCCACAGCCATTATGGCTATCATCTGTGAAAGGAGAAGCAGATTGGTTAACAAGCTTGAAAGGATATGGCACAAGTATGTGATTGAGTTTATCCAAACAATCACAAATATGGAAATGGAGTCCCATAGGCCACCTTGCACACCTTGCATCTCCTTCAGTAACTCTGCCATGGCTGTAGTATTACTAACCTGTACCTGCATGATGGCCCTGTACATATGCTGAGTTTTGGCTACTGACAGAACAACCTCATGGAACAAGGTGGTAACCATGCCTCCGGTGAACACCGTTACCTACCCATGCCCCCATTGTGTACATTTCTGACCACGATTTCTAAGTTGAGATTCTAATATTTGTCTACTGGCAGGTGGTCCCAACTTCTCTGACTGCTAGTGCCCCATTAACCTGTCCCCCCATGTGGTGTGTGTGTCTCCTGGGTATCCAGAGGCAGAGAGGCTGTGTCCATCACCTGTGCAGGGGATGCAGTGGTCACACGTCCTGCTCTTGACACACACACTCTGTACTTTCTGACTGTGCCAGCTCACCCCTACATCATTATCAGAGTCTGAAGATCCTTCAACATCTGATGGGAGCAGTTCCACAGTGCTGGTGCCAGATAAAACAAATACTGAATATACAAAAGCACAATTTGTGTAAATGTATGATCCAGCACCAGAAGTATACATGAAACTGAGGCGTACAAATATTAACACTAACAAAGTAAGTATTTTAGTTATAATTACATGCCTTGTGCATATGGCTGTAAAGGGGGAATCCTTGATATTCCTGTATACCATAAATCAGACAGCTTTAATGATGTAGATAGTTACTAAAGGGTTCAGGCTTACAGTCAGTCTTACACAGAAAGAGGTTTACGTACCTGTGTCATCACCAGTAGATTGTTTTTTTGGCCTCTCTAGCATAGCCCCAACATCCAGCACCATACTGTGGGACTATGTGTTAAAGCCACTGCTTCTGATAGAGGTCAGAAACTCCTCCATCTCTGTGCTCAGAGAGGTAGATCACCCGAAAGGCCTCCACGCATTGACCTACCCTCCCATGCCATGTATTCGGCTTTTAGTTCGGTGGCATGTATTATATCAGTGGACATTTGGTACACCATCTCATAAGTACAGTTGTGGCCATCAACTGCATTAATAAACATCACCACATCTTGCCAGGCATGGTTGCAGTGGACCAAGTCTATAGCATGCATGCCAATGATCCATCACCCATGCAGACAGACTGCCTGGAGTAGCACTTCATTTTCCACATCAGAGAATGCCATCTTTTCACCACAGTCTGCAGTATGTTTCTATTTCCTCTGTTTTTAGGCATTTTTGTAGGTATAGAAAACAATGGAATTAGCACGCTTGTTCATGAGTGGCCCTGGAAAATTCTCACTCCACCGGTCGCTCTGTTATTAATTTTAAATTTATAGCCACACTCTTTAAATAATAACAGGCACATAAGTTTACTGAGCAAATGTCCCCCACAAAACAATACTTATAGGTTGGTTCATAGGTTGGTAGTAGTCTATCAGCCCTAGGGCCTATACAAGCCTAGCCATAACAATTCCCTGGATATTTCTTCCCACAATATTTACTTCCATAGACCCTTGTCTAGCAGGGTGACTGATGTGATCCCTGGGGTGAATATCCTGTCTCCCATCCAATTGTCAAGATTCCTTTTGAAGAGGGCCAAGGAGGCACTCTGCTTGACATGTATGGGCAGTCTATTCCAGAGTATGGGGAGTCTCTCCCTCCAGCATGTTTTGTTCATTGTGATGACAAGGTTTAGATCCCTGGAGCATGTGGCTCTGAGGGATTTGGATTTCTTTAAGTGGAGCATGTCCAACAGCTCAGAGTTTGACATGGCCTTGTATGTTAAGCAGAGATTGCCTCTGAGTAGACGATATGCCACAGAGTATAGCTGGAGTTTTTTTAGACGGTCAGTATAGGACATCTGCTTTTGGCCTGTGATTCTTTTAGTGAGGTATTTCTGTGGCCTTTCCAGCTGTTGCAGATATCTTGTGAGGTACATACCAAATGGGGCATCATACTCTATAATAGGTCTAATGAGGGATGAGTACAGTGGGACAATGACCTCATTTTTTCTGGATGAAAAGCCCTTAGTGATGAGGTGTGCCACATAGAATGATTTCCTGACTGTTGCTGCGATGTGGTTATCAAAGGTGAGACCACTATCCACCTATGTTCCTAAGTCCCTCATCACACTTTCAGTGTTTAGTGTACTGCCACCTATGTGGTAATTCATGGGTACATGGTTTTTCCCAAAAGGGATAACTATACATTTTTTGGCATTAAGCTTGAGCCGATGGCTCTGGCACCAAGCATCTGTTTCTGTAAGGCCTTTTTGTAGAATATCCACATCATTTGGGGATTCAGTAATGGCTGCCAGTTTGCAGTCATCTGTGAACTTTGTTAGCCAGAGTCCCTTAGTGTTGGCCTGTACTTCTGAGAAGTAGATGCCAAACAAGAGCAGTCCCAGGACTGAACCCTGAGGTACTCCACTTGTCACTTGTCTGGAGCTGGATTTGGAGTTGGCTACTTTTGCAGTCTGGGTTCTGTCAGTAAGCCAGTTGGCAACCCATCGAGTGATGTAGGGATTTATGCCCAGCTTAGTAAGTTTATCTATGATTCCAGAGTGGGGGATGGTGTCAAAGGCCTTGGCGAGGTCCAGATAGGCTGTGTGGACCACCTTACCCTCATCCACAGCTCTGGAGACTGATTTGAAGAAGTCAATCAGGTTCAGGAGACAAGATCAGCCCTTCATGAACCCAAACTGGGTGGGGTCCCGTGTTTGAAGGTTGCCAATGCCTTTGTTTATAAGTTCCATGATAATGCGTTCCATGCCCTTGCAGATCAGGCTTGTCAGACTTATGGGACGGTAGTTCCTGGGATCCAAGGTGGAATCCCCCTTGTAGAGTGGGATAACTGTAGCTGTGTGCCACTCAGTGGGCACAAAGCCTGAGGTGAGGCTATGATTAAACATGACATTTAGGTGCAGTGCCACTTCATTTTGTAGTTCATGTAGTACGTAGCCTGGGATGTCATCTAGTCCCATGGATGCTGTATTCCTAGCTTTGGAGAGTGCGGTTTCTACCTGTGTGGCCATGATTACTGGAATTTGGCAATCTTTTGGTATTGAGATGGGCCCTTTAGGAGGTGAGAGGGGGGTGAAGTTGCCACTAAATCGATCTGCCAGGATATTGGCAATATCCTTGGAATCAGTATATTTAATGTCATTCTGTTATGGATTTGGAGTCGGCTACTTTTGCAGTCTGGGTTCTGTCAGTAAGCCAGTTGGCAACTCATCAAGTGATGTAGGGATTTATGCCCAGCTTAGTAAGTTTATCTATGATTCTGGAGTGGGGGATGGTGTTGAAGGCCTTGGCGAGGTCCAGATAGGCTATGTGGACCGCCTTACCCTCATCCACAGCTCTGGAGACTGATTTGAAGAAGTCAATCAGGTTCAGGAGACAAGATCGGCCCTTCATGAACCCAAACAGGGTGGGGTCCAGTGTTTGAAGGTTGCCAATGTCTTTGTTTATAAGTTCCATGATAATGCGTTCCATGCCCTTGCAGATCAGGCTCATCCGACTTATGGGATGGTAGTTCCTGGAATCCAAGGTGGATCCCCCCTTGTGGAGTGGGATAACTGTAGCTGTGTGCCACTCTGTGGGCACAAAGCCTGAGGTGAGGCTATGATTAAACATGACATTTAGGTGCGGTGCCAGTTCATTTTGTAGTTCATGTAGTACGTAGCCTGGGATGTCATCTGGTCCCATGGATGCTGTATTCTTAGCTTTGGAGAGTGCGGTTTCTACCTGTGTGGCCATGATTACTGGAATTTGGCAATCTTTTGGTATTGAGATGGGCTCTTTAGGGGGTGAGAGGGGGGTGAAGTTGCCACTAAATCGATCTGCCAGGATATTGGCAATATCCTTGGAATTAGTATATTTAATGCCATTCTGTTATAGCTCAGAGCATATCTAAGCATTACCATTTAGATTCTTGAAATAACTATAGAATGCCTTGTGGTTGTCTTTGAAATCTTTGGCAATTTTATTTTCATAACTGGCTTTGGAGGATTTTATGAGGGATCTCAGCTTCTTACTTGCAATTGACCAAGGTGACTTGGCTGTTGTCTTTCAGGGTTAAAATGACTCCCCATTCTCTCTTTTTACTTCCCTTGCAGATCTAGGTAAAACAGAGGTACTCTTCTACTCACCAAAAAAAGCACGGAAACAACCCTCCTTAATCAAAACAACTCGATCAATGACCACGACCTTAATACTTAATAGGAAAAACTCTATTTAATCTTACTTTACCTTCCACCACCAGCATATCCCACAAATTTTCTCATTTCATCTCACACATACTCTCTTATACTTCATCACCATTCTAAGAAGGTATTATTATACTATAGGACTCCAACACAAACTTTTTCTAGCCCTCTGAGGCACCCTGGATTTCCTTTCTGGCTGCAGCCATACAGAAATTAAAAGTCCTACAAGATTCAACCTACTCTCATGCAAAATCTCCCTTCTAGATCTAGTATCAATAATATTCCACATCTCATAATGTCCTTTCAGGTACAGTCCCATCTATTATTGACCCCTGCCCAAAGCCCTTTACTCTTCCATTTCTCAAAGCCAAACTCCCACCAGTTCTCATAACAGTCAGACTTAAATCTCAAGAGAAAATCACAGCCCTTAAGAAGAAACATATTAAGTGGCCTGACTTTCTCCAATTCACTGAACCCAACACCCTATCTTCCTCACTAACCAGCACCCTACTTGCCCTAAAAGACAAGTTCTTCCCAACAATCTCTCACATATTCAACATCAACTGCCACAAATGAATCACTAAAGAACTTTAAATTTTCTACAAATGTAGACATAAGTCCTTGTATAAATGGAAATGAGATCCCCCGCAAAATAAGAGAGATCACCTTGACAAAAAAAAAAAAAAAACACATGGAGTCATAAAGCCCCCCTCGTTGCAATCTACAGGACAAAACTCCTTCATAAGCCCAAGCAGTTTTGAAACATTAAACAAATTACAGAATGGAAAACCAATAGATTGTCACCAACTGACATTACAAGCCATTCTACATCTTGCCCCTCAACTTTATGGACTTCCTACAATAATTTGATAACCCCCTCCCCCCCTCCAACACACACATTACACTTCTATGTTTGCAGTACTCTTCCAGTGATCTTCCAATCTATAAACTAACTTATTTTCTCAAAAAAAAAAAAAAACTCCAATCTTCACTACTCAGAACCCTTCCTTGACTAACCTCCTCACTCTGACAACATATTATCATGTTAATCCAGTTATACTAATAGCATCTTCTGCATTGTGATCAGTGCTTTAAAATAAAATAAAATAAAAAGAAAATAAATTATATGTTTATATTATATTATATTATGTTATATTATATTATATTATATTATATTATGTAATGTTTAAATTATATGTTTATGCTTGGAGAGTGTTTTGAGCAGATGGAAAGAGTACTTTGAGGGGCTGATAAATAAAGAGAATGAGAGAGAGAGAAGGTTGGATGATGTGGGGGTAGTGAATCAATGGATTAGCAAGGAGGAAGTAAGGATAGCTTTGAAGAGGATGAAGAATGGAAAGGCTGTTGGTCCAGATGACATATTTGTGGAAGCATGGAGGTGTTTAGAAGAAATGGCAGTGGAGTTTTTAACCAGATTGTTTAATGAAATCTTGGAAAGTGAGAGGATGCCCGAGTGGAGATGAAGTGTTTTGGTACTGATTTTTAAGAATAAGGGTAATGTACAGAGCTGTGGTAACTATAGATGGATAAAATTGATGAGTCACACCATGAAGTTATGGGAAAGAGAAGTGGAAGCTAGGTTAAGAAGGGAGGTGATGATTAGTGAGCAGCAGTATGGTTTCATGCCAGGAAAAAATGCTACAAATCCGATGTTTGCTCTCTGGGTGTTGATGAAAAAGTATAGAGAAGGTAAGAAGAAGTTGCATTCTGACTTTGTGGACTTAGAAAGCATATGACAGAGTGCCTAGAGAGGAGTTCTGGCATTGTATGAGGAAGTAGGGAGTGGCAGAGAAGTAAGTAAGAGTGGTACAGGATATGTGTGAGGGTAGTGTGACAGTAGTGAGGTCTGCAGTAGGAGTAGATTGCCCATACATGTCAAGCAGAGTGCCTCTTTGGACCTCTTCAAAAGGAACCTTGACGACTGGATGGGAGAAAGGAAATTCACCCCAGGGATCACGTCAGTCGCCCTGCTAGACAGGGGTCCAGGAAAGTAAATAATGTGGGAAGAAATAGCCAGGGAATTGTTATGGCTAGGCTTGTATAGGCCCTAGGGCTGATAGCCTAGTACCAACCTATGAACCTATGAACCTATGAGTGATGGTTGTGTTCAAGGTGGAGGTAGGATTACATCAAGGATCAGCTCTACACCCTTTCTTATTTGCAATGGTGATGGACAGGTTGACAGACAAGATCAGACAGGAGTCCCTGTGGACTATGATGTTTGCAGATGACAATGTTAACTGTAGCGAGAGTAGGGAACAGGTTGAGGAGACACTGGAGAGGTGGAGATATGCTCTAGAGAGGAGAGGAATAAAGGTCAGCAGGACTAAGACAGAATACATGTGTGAATGAGAGACAGGGTAGAGGAATGGTGAAGATGCAAGAAGTAGAGTTGGTGAAGGTGGATGAGTTTAAATACTTGGGATCAACAGTTCAGAGTAATGGTGAGTGTGGAAGAAAGGTGAAGATGCGAGTACAGGCAGGGTGGAGTGGGTGGACAAGAGTGTCAGGAGTGATTTGTGATAGATGGGTACCAGTAAGAGTGAAAGGGAAGGTCTACAAGAGGTAGTGAGACCAGCTATTTTATATGGGTTGTAGATGGTAGCACTGATGAAAAGAGAGGAGTCAGAGCAGGAGTTGGCAGAGTTAAAGATGTTAAGATTTGCACTGGGTGTGACATGGATGGACAGAATTAGGAATCAGTATATTACAGTCAGCTCAGGTTGGATGGTTTGGAGACAAATCCAGAGAGGCGAGATTGCATTGGTTTGGACATGTGCTGAGGAGGGATGCTGGGTATACTGGGGAAAGGATGTTAAGGATGGAGCTGCCAGGTAAGAGGAAAAGAGGAAGGCTTAAGATAAGGTTTATGGATGTGGTGAGAGAGGACATGCAGGTGGTTGGTGTGACAGAGCAAGATGAAGAGGACAGGAAGAAATGGAAACAGATGATCCGCTGTGGCAACCCCTAATGGGAACAGCCAAAAGAAGAGGAAGAAGTGCACTCACAAAGTCAAAATAATGAAGACTCTAAGAAAATGAATGGTTATTTCATATTAAATTAATTCTTTTACAGGTTGTTCAGTTTTAGTCTGCCTTTTCCCACTTGTGATTTGTTTCTCAGTTAATTTTTTATCACTACCGAGGATACCTTGTGGGTAATTTAAAGTACATGTTCATACCATATCTCAAACATGTTTATATTGTAACATCAGATGTTCTGCTCCTCTTCTTGTCCTGCTTATCACACACTTTGTTAAATCATGATGCTCATATAAAATGTAGCTTAACAGGTACATTAGCATGTGCTACAATCTAAGGACTTTCACAAGAGCTATGCAACCAAGGTTGGCTTTGCAGATGTGTTTACATTTGTGCCTTCAGTTCTTAATCTAATGTCTTCACAGGAAATTACTTTCTTTTCATTGTATAATCCATGAGAAAAATCTCGGTAGCACATTTTATTTCCTCCGGTGTTTGTCATGTATAAATCATGGTAGTGAATTTGGATGAAGCATAACTTAGGAGGCATTTTTTATTCATTGTCTGTAGATGACCATTTGATGCTCCCAGGATTTGGACCTATAATGTTTTCATTATGTTGGTGTTTTAATCCCAAACTCATATTACTGTCTGGTTAGCAAGAATTAAAATTGCTGGAAGTATAGCTTGGAGTAAATGGCTAAAAGTTAGAATGCTTTCTTTACCCAGCAGATAGTTGTTTTATTAGCATATCTTTTACTTGCAATACAAAATTAACTACGTATGTAATTTAGCCAGTATTACAATGCACACCAATGATTACCCAATCATTTTGCTTGCCTTTATAAAGAAAATCAGCAGACCCAGCATTTCAAGTAAAACAGAAACTTTAAGCAAAAATAAAAAGTAAAACAGCAAATAGGTGTTTAAATTTTTACTACAAACTCTACACCATCTGATACAGCAGACTAAAAACGTTATGGGATAGTGTGCATTACATCCGAGTGATGCCTCCAGGTGCATCTGCAGTTACCTCCTACTGCTCCTCTAGGCGTCAGATATTACTTGTTCATACTTGCATTAATAATTCCAAAATAATGCTACATACCAGGTATCACAATATTTTATCTTGAAGCATACATGATGGCAAACACAATTGTATTAATATTTGACCTCTGTCAATGAGTATTTGTTAGAATTGTAAGGTGATAACTTCATTTTTAAAGGCTCAGGCCACACCCACTAGGAGCTAAAGGTACACACTCAAAAGAGTTGTACTGGAGAGAACAAGGAACATCAGTATATCACATATCTAAGTATATAGATGTAAAATGCTGCCAACACTGTTTTACATTTTTTTATCATCAAAACCTGTGTACAGTTGGTATTTCCGCCTAGTATTTATTTATTAAAAGGTTGTAATGATAAAAAATACACTGCAGTCTTATGGGAAGATTAACTCTTATTTCTTGTCATTTTGTTGAAGCATCCACGGAAAACATGTATTCTAAGAGGCTCTGACACCCAGGTGCTTTGCACACATTGGGAGTTTTTTCAGATATTTTTAACATGATGTAAGTAGAAATCTGTATCAAACATTTTTTCAACATATTGAAACGAAAGCCCCATTACAAAGTTTCTTCTATAGAAGGATAGGAGGTTTAATCACCCAACTTGTAGTATGTCTGTTTACCAGTGGATGGCCATGCTTCCTTCACACCCACACACTGACACCTCCCTTTTTCATCAGTGTTGTCTATGAAACAGCAACTGACACCATAGTGAAAGCAATTGCTGTTGTCATGCATTTATTATTCTTAAATCACAGTTAACTAAAAATTTAACAGCTGCTCTCAGCATAGCAGGCTTGGAGGGAGACAGTAATTGATATCTGAACCTTTAGTCAAATGAGCTTGTCTAACCATAACCAGTCCCTTCCTTTAGTTGGGCATAGGGACAGCTGTTCTTTATCAGCTTCTTAAGATGCAGGACTTTACTAGTGAAGGATGCCATCTCGATATAACCATCAGGCTTGACCTTCTGTCAACCTCACATGAATGTTTATAGAATCACAATTTCCACAGCATCTTTTCTATTTTTTCCATGTCAATAAAGCTTTTCTTATAATGTATGGCTGATACAGCAGTCTAGCTATCTGCTGACATATGTAACATCTTAGCAGCTAGCACAGATACCATATACTATAGAAGAGAACTCCACAAGCCCTCGTATAGTATCGGAAATTCCTTTTCAGATCCTATTTTGAACAAAAGAGAACCATTCTTCCATTCCTTTCCTTTTTACATTTTACATCTCCAGATGTAAGCCAGAGTCCTCCCTTTCCATACAAATCTACCTGTAGGCTCAGGCCTAGATATAGGTTTACCCTGTAGGCAGCTAACAACTTGATGGTCTCATACTCTTTAAGCATCTAATTCCATCAGCTAACTTACTTTTATATATATATATATACACACACACACATATATATATATATATATATATATATATATATATATATATATATATATATGTTTTTGTTCCTTTATGGCTGGACAACTGCAATGCCCTCTAATTGGGTTAATGGATATTTTCCTTGATTAATGGCATCTTATGTAGATCTCTGACACTTGACTATTTACTAGGGTGTTTAGATGCTGTCATATTATGCCAGTACATTTCTGCCTAGTATTCATTTATTAAAAGATTAAAATGATAAATAAAAAATACAATACAGTCTTACTTGAAGATTAACTCAGGGCATGCTGGATGTCACATGATGAGAGTGTACTGGCTGTGTATTTGGTCTTGCTTTGCCTACAGAGTCATTGTTTATCTTGTCCTTCGTAACTGTGATCTCCCTTATCTTAGGGAACTTCTAAGGTGGTATCTGTCTACTCAAACACTTTGTTCTTTAAAGCATGGATTGCTTGAGTTTCCAAAGATTCAGCCAGCTTCCCCAGGGTAATGTTCTTTTGAACATCAGGACCAAGTCATTTGGAACGTCTGTCAGAATATCCAAGGACAATTCTGATACTTGAATGTTTCAATTGCACCTTCACATACCACTTTAACCTTCTGTATGTGCACTAGATATATCTTAATTCTTATAAGTGTATTGCTGATTTGTATGTTTAATGTTTCTGTTTTGTAATAGTTCTTAAATAATAGTCATTTAAATCTGAAATTCAAATTGAATTGTGAAGCACACATATACAAATCTTTAAATAGGGAACTATTCATAGGAACTATTCATTTTACTGACATGGTAGCAAATGCCTAAGCAAAACAACATCATGTGACATCCTACCATGAGATAATTAAAGAAATATTCTACTTCTAGAAATCATCAGTGCTCGCAGTTATACATAGCGAGGCTACTCTGTACTACACTATAAATACTACAGATGAGGAATGTTACATGACATATGTGCATCACTACAGGCAGATACAGACACAGTAAAACTGTCTTTCACTTTTTCCGGTTAGGGGACACCACAGTGGAACTCTGGTCTGCTAATGATTGGCAGTGAATTTTTACAGTGTTGAGTTGCCAGCCCACTGCCCAACCTTCAAAGAAAGCACACCCACACATGCTCACACCTACCTGCATGTCTTTAAATTCATTTGACCGCGGGAAGGACATGCAGACTCTGCATAGGCCATCAGCCGAGAATCGAACCAGAGAGTATTCTTATTTATTCATCTATCTCTCTGTTTCTCTCTTTATATATATATATATATATATATATATATATATATATATATATATATATGGGTCTACCTGAGATGGTCGACAAGCCATTTGATCTACTTTCATTTGGTCGACAATTCATTTGGTCAACAGGCAGATTTGCCCCCCCCTCCCCAATGTTGTGCAACCCTGGAGTTGATATATATATAGCTATGGTGGGTTTGGGGGGTACAGCCCCCCACATTGGGGGTGTGGGGGGTGAAGACCCCCACATAAAACTGCTTGTCGACCAAATGAACTGTCGACCAAATGAAAGTCGATCATATGGCCTATCGACCATGTGATAGGGATCCATGTATATATATATATATATATATATATATATATATATATATATATATATAAGCATAACTTTCCATCGAAATGGAAAGTTGTTGATACAATGTTGATCGACTTCTTTCTGTTAAAAATGTCAACATCGATCCACAAAAGATTGAAAAAAAGTTTTTTGCAGGGGGCTGGTTATGCATTCCCCTCCGCTAATTACATAAATCAACTCCAAGATTGCACCTGTGATGGTAATGTAATGGAATATAGATTTTTGAATCATCTGAGTATCCTGACAGTACCAAATATTAAAGTAATTGTTGCCTTAAGTCATTCTCAATGTGATGGAGAAAGTAATGATTTTTATCTTTCACTAAATATATCAGCATTTTGGCTCATGATATCAGGATACACTTCCAGATGTTAAATTGCATTTACTGCATTTTGCTTTGGAGACTTAATGGTGTGTACTGCATGAATCTAAAAATTACAGTCTCTGCAAGCACGTAACTTACATGCTTCATGATCATGCAAATAATGTTTGCTTTGGCTCTATGAATCATATTCCCTAAGACAATGTGAATCATTGTATCTGACTGGACTGAAACCTATACTGGTCTCCGCTTGCATATGCACATTTGAATTAATTTTACTGTGCTCATCTGTTTACAAGCAGATCTTCCCAGTATATTAGGTTATGTATAGACATTATGCAGGACATTAAATTGTACTTGTTTTTATACAAACAGGGCAGCTGAGTCTGTCAAAAAGGTTTCAGGTTATTGCCCAAAATAAGTCAGTAGTGAAGCTTTTTGACTTAAACAGTAAAGTTCTCAAGCTTAGTTCTCTAAATGCAGTATCAGTAATGAAATTATATTCGGCCTTAGTTGTTGTTGTTGTGTCTTTCAGCTTTTCCCGGTTAGGGGTCGCCACAGCGAAACTCCGGCCCGTTAATGATTGGCAGTAGATTTTTACATGCCGAGTTGCCGGCCCTGACGCACAACCTTCAACGAAGGTACGCCCATTCATGTATGTCTCCACACAGAAGATGCTCTAGCTGAGAATTGAACAGGACAATGTCTTACTGTGAGGCGACAACGCTACCGCAGCACCACCACCACAGTAGAACTTAAATGTGATATATGTCCCATTTATACATATATTATCTGTCAGTGAATTTTATGTTGACACATTAAATGTTTTTCTGTGACAGTCTCAACACAAATGGAAAACAGATCATTTTTTTGCTTTGTGTAGATCAGTCAGGGAAGTACCCAATTCAATATACTCACTGACTACACAATTATTTTATTTATTTATTTTACATTTGTTGACCGAGCTAGTCTAACTGGATATATGTCCATTTTTAGTAGAGGCCCGGGGAGAAAAGCTCCAAAGACATGATTCAATTTAAAGTATAAGTACGAACAATACACAATCATCAGATATTATAATAATAATAATAAAAAACAATTATCATAATAAAAAAGTAATCGGCAATGGTAATGTGCAATAAAACCTAGAGGATTTAAAAGGATGTACACTGAGGTTAAGAGTCAAAAATAGTACGGATTGAGTGTATGGAGATATAGTACAGTTTAGGTCAGAAATAAAGAAAAGGAAATTGGATGAGTAGTGATGATACAATGGATTTACTTAACAAAAGGTATGTAAAGAGGATATAAATAATGTAAAAAAGGTAGATAAGAAAAGTATAGTAAGATGGAAGATGTAACAGCGGATAGTAAGGACTAGAAAGGTAAGTTGAGTTTTATTTCTGAAAACCATTTGTAAAACATTTTTACCCCGTTTTAGTTGACTTACTCTCTTGAGATAAAAGTTTAATCTGTCTTTACTTCATAAACTCTTAGTTAAGGGCTGTGTAAGGCTTTTTACTGTGGTGCAACCACACCTTGATCAAAATGCCAACTTCCCTGTTGATCACTTATCATTTTTAATTACATCATCAGGCTTGAGCATAGGAGTAACTTTTTTTGCTGCCATACTATGCATTGTACTTTGCCAATGCTGTTTTGTAAAATACCAACTAACTTTAAATTAATTTTAATTTCTGCAAAAATCTAAATGTTACGCAATCTTTTTATCTCAATAGTGGCCTGCACTGTTGGTCTACACCCATTTAGAGCTTTTTCCAGTGTTAAATCAGATTTTGACAAGAGTCTTGTTACCTCATTACTTCTAGTACCACAGATGGTTTGTCTCTCAGTAATGAATGCTGTATCTCAAATTCACAGATTTGGCTTTATCCCTCATTTTAGCCCCATGTATGAATCGATTCCTGTGACTCTTGGTTTATATCCGGGAATAAATAACAGATTATAGCAGAGTCTTTGTTAGACTCATATTGCTGTTCAAACTTACCTTTAATGACAAACAAATCAGTCTGACATTCTTTAGTAAAATTAATTGTATTAATTGTATTAATCCGTTCATTCATTCATTCATTCATTCATTCATGTATTCTCACGCTACTCAATTAATCCGGTACAGGGTTCTGGATTAGTTGGACCTGTTCTGGTATTCAGCAGGCATAAGGCATAAATACACATGATAAACAGTGTACTAACCTACTGCAGGAAGTATACACATGTGCAGAGAGACAGACAGACACACACACACAAATTCTGACATATGGATAATTTATTCATGTACAATACATGTGTGGATGTATGAAAAAACTGGAGCACCAAGTAAAATCCCATGGGACAGGGACAGAACATGTAGATTCCATGCAGAGAAGATGACCTATCTGAGAACTGAACTGCAGAACAAAGTACTGTGAGACAGCAATCGTAACTGCAATGCCACAATATCACCTGATTAAATGCATTACATACCTTCATTGTGCCATCTTCTAACAGATGAATAAAGGCTGCAAACCCTTTTCACATAAACATAAAGTGATATTGTAAAGGCTAAACTTCTGTACCTTTTGCTTCCAACTATCTGCCAGGTGACTTTGAACAGTCGAACATCCTGGTAAGTAATGCAGTGAGTGCTAAACTAGAGAGTGCTGAACTGTTTGTCACCTTTTGGCAAAAGGAAATGGTTGATAAATCAGAAAATTCAGGATTCTAATTTTTAAAAACATTTGGTGTCTGTTTCATCTGATTGTATAGTTTATTTCTACATCTGCATCCATGTTGTGACTTGTTGATAAAGTTTTTATTATCCTTTTTTGTTTGTTTATAAGATTTCCTTTTTTCATTTTTGCTTTAATGGCATTTCTCGGCTTACAGAGAAATTTCTCGGCTTGGAATAGTGAATTTGGCACCTTTAATAAAATAATGGATGTTGTCAAGGGGTAAGTTTACTGTAAAGTAAAATTGTTCCAAATGCTGTAGTAGAATTTCACATCATTAGGTTGATGCACTCTTTAAACTACTGATCTTCTAAAGCTAAAAATGAAAGCTGGCCAAAAATTCAGAAAAAAGACAAGGATTGCGATTCAGAAAAGCTTAGCATGATAGATGAGGTGTAGCTCAGACATTTCCCTCATTGCCCTAAACCTTTCTAATTTAGAGACTGCTCTAATGCTGAGGTTCTGACCTCACAGAAGCCTAAGCACATAGAGCAGTCTTAAGGGCAGCATTGCATGCAAGTGTGTGTGTGTGTGTGTGTGTGTGTGTGTGTGTGTGTGTGTGTGTGTGTGTGTGTGTGTGTGTGTGTGTGTGTGTGTGTGTGTGTGTGTGTGTGTGTGTGTGTGTGTGTGTGTGTATGAGACAGAATGTGTGGGAGTGATCATGTGTGTGTGTGTGTGTGTGTGTGTGTGTGTGTGTGTGTGAGAGACAGAATGTGTGGGAGCGATCATGTGTGTGTGTGTGTGTGTGTGTGTGTGTGTGTGTATGTGTGTGTGTGTGTGTGCATTTGTGTGCATGTGTGCTTATGCGTGCCTGTCTGAATGTGTTTGCATGTTTGAGTGAAGGGGTGCCTTTGCTAATGCAACACATGGACTGCTAGGGGCAGCACTAGTGCAGTGAGGTCTGATAGTGCCAGAGTGTGTGTGTGTGTTTCAGAGATGAGGTATTTCATTGTGGCCATACCTATCTCTGAATTGCATTTTCTTGCTGTCCCTCTATTTAGCCAAACTGCATTGGGCAATTAAAATTAGCAGTGAACATGCTTCTAAATCTGCTATGATCCTGTCTGACATCATGCAAAGTATTGTTGGATGTGGATTTAGATTCATCTCATTGTCATCTAAGAGTTTGTAAGTAAGCAACCATTTACTTTACTGACATTACAGCACTTGTTTAAGCAAGACTCTGTTCTGAGACATCCCACCTGCATTGTAGTGTTATGGAATTTTAAGAGCATACTGCACCTATCACCTTTTCTAGCATTTTCTGTTCAAGTCCCTTTGGGTAGCTCCCAAAATTCAACTTACACAACATGGTCTCCTGCTTCATTGTTTTTGCTTGCTGTTCTACCATACAGATATTATGCATATTGTAATTCAGTATGGTTTGTTTTAACTATGGAATTTCCATGATATAAGGAAAACAATGGAGTGTAAGTAATATAAGAAAGGGAAATTGTCACAGACACACTGCATTTATAGGTATCTGATAGATGCTGTGATAAGCTCTACAATACACTTGCATCATATTGCAAATATAGTCAATAACACACGTTTTGTATTCAGCTTTAGCAATCAGGCCATTTAAAATAGTGTTGGCATACTTTGCTACTCTTACAGTCAAAGCCTAGATCAGATGTACACTCCCATTTTTAGCAGTGATTTGATCTATCTACTTATGTATATAGGATGTTTTTTTATTCATTTGCTCACTGGGCAATGAACTGGTCTATCTCTGACCATTTTTAGGTATGACCTAGGCCACAATAGTAAATAAAGTATGTATCGACATTTAGAGAAGCAAAATAACAGCATGGTTCTGAGAGGAACCTAAAGAAACCTGAAAAGATAGAACTTACACAAATCACATGTAAACTCAGCACAAGCAGTTTCTAGCAATAAGAAATGAACTCCAAAACTTGGAGCTAAGAAACAGAAATCTTAGCTATTGAATCCCTATGTTATGTAAACACTTGCTTTCCAAATAACTTGACTATATCAAGTGATTATTTAAGTGCAGTACAATTTAAATCTACATCAGACAGTTTTTCAACTTAGTATGATGGACAATAAATCTTGTTGCTTACCTAGTGACCATGAAACTTTATGTTGGATGTATTACTTTCCATATTTCCCATTTATTTATTTTTATAACACTAAAGATGCACATATATTGCCAGGAAACAAAATTTCATAAATCAGTTAGTTTATTTTCGCATTACACATTGACTTCTCTTGGTCAAATTGCTTCACAAAAGATATTAAGTAGACTGCTTATTGTATGCAGCTCACAGAACATCATAAATTTCACTTTGTGACACGTGCAACTTTCTGAACTTTCTTGTTTTGGGAAAACCCTTTGTCTGATAGGAAAGAAACACAGTGCACTTAGGAAGCACAAGTCATATCTTCAAGAAAACAGATGTTCTGTATTGCCTAGAACCATCACATTTATACAGTACATCCTTTGTTTGTGAAATTCGGCAAGACATGGCCGACAGGTAGTTCTAATTGAGTATGCCAGCTTCTGTATTTTGTTTTTAATAGAACCTTCTGTTCAGCAAACTAATTAGGCTGTCTGAGTAACTTTTAACATTTTCTAACACAATAAATAGAAAAGTAATGGCTTTTTGCAGCTTAGTTAAAACCGGCGTTAATAATGTAAAATAAATTTCAGAAATAGTACTGAATCAAAAGTATTGTTCAAATCCTTCCAGATAAACTGAATTATGAAATTTATCAAGAGTCCAAGTTCACCAAAGGTCAATTGGAAATAATTAAAAAAAGAACAAGAATTATCACGTCTAGACAGGAAATGGATTTTACAAAAATGGCAATTGTTTTATAATCATTTTCCCCTATGAAGGTCAGGTAAACTGATTTGTTGTACTCCTTTCATTTAAATATTCCTTATTATCCCTTTAGTTGTAAAGGTTAAAAGAAATCTTAATGTTTTAGCACATTTGGCACATGTATAAGAGCTGATAAGTAGCACAGTTAGGGGGGCAAAGAAAGTGTACTTCTTTATGTCCTCCATAGCTCTCAACTGTCCAGATTTTTGCAGAATGTCCAGATTTTTGCTGCTGATTTTTAGTCTGTTCTTCATAAAATTTGGGTGTTTCCTGTTTTTTTTTTTTTTGGCAACTCAGTTGGGAATGAATTCACTAAATAATGACAAGCATCTGAGTTTTAGACTTCAATTCTTCAGACAAATGCATAACACAATGCCTTTTATATTAGCTACCCATCCATATGAAGCAGAGTTCCTCCCTAACCCAATTCAAGTGCAGCTTGGTCAATTGGATGGGAAACCAGAAATTCATCCCTGGTTTGGCACCTATGTCTCTAATGGACTCAAGTAACTTGTAAATGGTTCATCTCCCTGGCCCATGCTTACACTTGTCATGGATATCAGAACTTGTCAGAGATCTGGGATGCATGGCTAGGCTTAAAAAGGCCCGTATGGTCCTTAGCCTAGTAAACATCTATGATTCTATGAGAGCAACATTTAAAATCTGTACCTATTTTTGGGGCTTTGTCACCCCCCCATTATTTTTGGCTTTGTCCAGATTTTTGTGCTAAGAGGTTGGGAGGTATGGAAGTATCGTCTACTAGGGAGAAATGTTCACCTCTAGTGTTTCATAACTGTGTTTTAATCTCAAATTCTGTATGTCTTTTTATACAGTGAGCAAGTTGATGTGTAGTCATCAGGACAACAATAACTTTATGTGTTAAGAACTGTGACTGATACTAACTACCGAAGAGCAACACATTTTTGAATGAATTGTGACAATGCTATTTTTTCTAAATTACAATGCATAATATATTTATTACTAGTAGTATAAATCCTCTGCTCAGTCCACTCCCCTCATCCTGCTAAACCTTCTCATACATTATAGACAGAAGCAGATCTTTCAAAACATCTATAAGAGTTCATTCTAGTAGCACTGAAAGGAAACCTGTAATTATTTTGTGCTGAGACCATGGCAGCCAATGCTTATATAACATAAAGTCTGATTAATGACAGGTACTCTCTAACTCTCAGTGGCTGACCAGTACAATGTCTTTAGGTAAATGGTAATACAGTAAATAAGCTAATATGAATAATATTTTCAGCTGTGACCATACCAAAATTCATAGACAGTAATTCAAAGCAAAACATTCTTATGTTTAAAAAATAGTAAGCTATAGAACAGTTATTTAATATGCGATCAGTGTAATGAATAAACACAGTATATACAGAATACTTTGTTCAACAACATTGGATTAACAGTAGTAACCTTAAAAGTGTTAACTACTCAATATGAACTAATAAGATGTTTATTTTTATGGTATAAAACAAATACCAGGTTAAAAAATGCATGTTCCACCATAAGAGTACTACAATGCAGTAATTATTTTTGTCTATGAACATGCACAAGAATATCTACATGGTATCAAGTATGCCTGAATATTGTAGCTAGCTGCAGGTACCTGCCACTCATCCATCTCAGGCACCAGTAAGTGCCTTTCTAGAACTGCATTCCACCAATCACTTTGGCAATGGTCTTAAACATTCATCCTATTGCTCACATCCTATCCCTCCTTCTCATTTGTCATCTTCAGTTCCTCACTAACTACATGCTACTGATATTGGAGGAGAACCATATCATGCGTCTCCTGTTTCAACTTTGTCTTTCACTGTTTATGCTCTCTGTGCTTTGACTATTTCTTCATGCCTCATATCCTTGTTGCATACACTAACCAACTCCATATTTCTTTGCTAATGTGGCCCCTAGAAATAAACTCAGTTTTCTAGTAAGGACTTCACCAGCACCACTTATGATGAGGAGGACATCTCCATGTTTAGGAGACACACAATGGGCAATGCACTGTGGTATTTTAATGGTTCTTGCTGTGGTTAATCAGAGTGCTAACTTATGCTAAATGAACTGCAGAATTATAAAGGCAGCTGTAAAGAAAGTAGCACTGTGGCTGTATGCTTTTTAATTGCACCTTATCCCTTCACCAAGGAACTGTATAGTGACAGCACTGTCATTTGATTAACATCTTAAGGTGATTTCCACTTCCTGCAAATTGTATGTTTTTGTGATGCTGCTTCTAAACGTTATTTCTGAAGCACTACAATGGGAGGAAAGGGTAATTAGCTGCCCTTGAGAATGGTATTATGGAAAATACACCCTGCAGGTTTAGTTGATCAGGGAAATGTATGCACTATGAAGTGTCAGGTACATATGCATTTACTGTATTCACTGACGACAGCAACATGTGGTCCAGCTTTTTCACAATCACTGCTTTTACCATTGCTTTTCTCGCATTTCACAGACTAGTAGGATTCAGAAAAATGATAACAAAACTTGGGCCTTTGTCATTTTCATTCCTCTTTTAGGCATGATCCCCTCATTGTATAAATAATCAACTGATAACTCCTATCACTATTGAAATGGGTCTCATTTTTTTTATTTCATTACAGTTTTGCTATTTGTTAACTTGTCTGTTATATAAACCCTTTCTGGCCATGAAGGGACACAAGCGCAAGGGTAAATGCAATACATATGTATATACGTTAGTGTATCCACACATTTTATAAGGTAGAAGGGAACAAGATTAAGAGCGGTATTTTTAAAACTCCTGTCAACATTTTCAACTTTTGTGTCTTTACTTAAAGAACAAGGCACTCTAATGCATTGATGCAGGTTAACATTCTGAAGAAAGAGATGCAGATTTTAATGCGCATTATGCAGGAATTATTCCAGAAAATGACTAAACTTGACTGTAAGACTGATTCTATAAAAGAAAAATGTAATAAGCAAATAAATCTTCTGAAAGATATGGTTAAGCAACAAAATACTAAGAATATTCAAATTGAAGAAGCATTCAGTCACTTTGAGGAAAGACTTGTGAGGAAGAGATGAATATAATTTCTTCTTAAACAAAATAACTGGTTGTTAGAAATGACGGATACTTTGGAGAACAGAGAAGTAAGAAGTAATTTGAGGATTTATAAAGTACCAGAAAAGATGAAAGGTGAAAATACCGTGAACTTTCTGTATGGATTCTTTAAATACTCAATCTTCCAAAAGCTTTTTCAAATGGAATATAAAGGTCACATACGTATTTACCCAAACCATCAAGTAAAAAAGGTGCTGCATTGAGGTCCATAATAGCTAAATTCATCTCCAGCACTGACAAAGACTTGGTATTAAAGTATTAAAGTGTCTTACCCTCTACCGAAAGTGGAAAATAATATTAGATTTGGTAGTGACTATTTTGAGAAAAGGAAAGTCTATGCCCCATTCATCGAAGAATTAAAAAAAATAATATTAAAGAACATCTTCATTTTCCTGCAATAGTTAATTTTTTTCTACAAGATGGACCAAATATTTTTAATTCTTTGGCCAATATTCATAGTCTGGGACTTTGCATTCTCGTAGCGGTAATCTGCGAAGAGTGGAACTATATGGGTATGCAAATCATGGACTTTCAAGATGACTATGAAAATGCAAAGGCCATTTTATAAACATGCCTCCCTTTCACAAAACCATAATATGTTTAAGACATAAGTGATAGGGGACAGCTAATATGTAGATAAAGGGCATTACAGGTTTGCATATCAGTAGGATTCATAGAGATGAATTCAAAATATGTTTATTTGCATACTGAATGTGTAAATGACCCTGAACTTACTCCAGTAAGCAGCAATTTAACAGGATAATACAGAGTTGTGAGGAGAAGCCAGAGATGTGCTTGTTCATGCATGGGCAGACTACTGAAGGGTTCATTGAGGAAAAAATTCCATTTGGTGTCAGGGATATGCTTGTGCATACATGGGCTCACTACTGAAGGGGTCACAGGGAAAATGTTTTATTTGGTGTCAGTGGAAAGCTTGTGCATATATGAGCGGTTTACCTTCATATCGTCAATCACACATAATCGACTGGCCACTTAAGCGAACCGTTTCTGCAAAACCAAAACCGCAAAATGTTCAAAATATTGAAATAATGTCGAATTTGACATTTCCGGTCATGCCACACCTCCACACCAGTGCTAACATAGGTCAAAAAGGGGGAGAGGTTTTGCCGTTCAATTATGTGGAATTTGACTTTGGAGATGTTCGCACTTCGGTATTCCCGGAAGTGGTTTCGCCCATAGTAGGATCGACGCTATGAAGGTAAACCACATGAGCACACTACTGAAAAGATCATATGAAAAAAATTCTGCATACTTGAACATACTGCTGAAGGAATCACTGGTGGTAATGTTTCATTTTGACACTTGTGCATACTTGGACATAATGCTAATTTGGTGTTAGGGATGTACTTGTGCATACACGGGCATCCTTGAAGTGACTGTGCATAAATGGGCAGCCTATTGAAGAGATCATTGTGGGAAATGTTTTATTTGAAGTTACTGAAGTACCTGTGCATATGTGGGCAGACCACTGAATGGGTTGTTGGGGGAAACATTTCAATTGGTGTTAGGGATGTGCTTGTGCATACATGGGCAGACTACAGAAGGGGCCACTGGGGGAAATGTTTCATTTGGTGTCAGGAACATGCTTGGGCATACATACACAGACTAATGAAGGGGTTGTTAGGAGAAATGTTTTATTTGGAATCAGTGAAGTGCTTGTGCATACACAGTCAGACCTTTGAAGGGTTCACTGGGGGAAATGTTTCGTTAAGAGTCAGTGAACTGTTTGTGCATTCATGGGCAGACTACTAAAGGGGTCATTGGAGAAATGCTTCATTTGGTGCTTGTGCATACCTGGACAAATGCTGAAGGGATCAGTGGGGGGAAGTGTTTCATTGTGGTGCTTGTGTAAACCTTGTGAAACTGCTGAAGAGATCAGTGGGTAAAATGTTTAATTTTTATGGTTGTGCATATTTGGACATAGTACTGCAGGGTTGAGGCGGAATATATTTCATTTTTGTGCTTGTGCCTACTTGGTGAAACTACTGAAGGGATTGGTAGGGGAAATGTTTAATTCTGGTGTCAATTAAATGCTTGTGCATACATAGTCAGGCTGCTGAAGTAATGCTGGGCAAAATAGCTTATTTTGTGTCAGTTTAGTTCTTGTGCAGAAATAATTTATTTTGTGTCAGTTTAGTTCTTGTGCATACTTAGACAAACTATTAAAGGGAAAGCTGAGGAAATAATTAATTTGTGTGTCAGAGAAATGCTTGTGTGCTTGGACAAATTACTTAAAGGAAAGCTGTGGGCAAGTTCATGGATTGCAACTTAGATATCAAAGGTGAAGCATCGCTTTCAACAATAGATGTGTATACTGCATAGATATTGGACTATGAATCGTAAGAACACCTCATTTGCATAGAACACTTTACAAAATTTCTTATTTGCATCTTATTATACTGCATTTCTCATTAGCATGAATCTCACCTTTGCTATGCTCGTTCATAAACATCAGGGATACCCCTATTGCATTTGTGCAAAAACTATGATAACTGGCCTTTGGAAGAAGCTTTTAAATATGTTCAAGAGAATAAAGTAGTGGAAGCAATCACATCTATAGATTGGTCAGGGATGAGCTTGGAAAGACAAGCTGAAAAAATAGTTGGAAGGATGTTGCTTCATTTAAAAAACTAAAAAAAAACTGAAGGACAAATCATTGAGTTTTTTTTTTCAGATGCTTATGTTGTTACCTGCTAATGTATTTCTTGATACAGTCTTATAAAATGATTATATTAAAATGCACAGTAATAATCTGAATAGCTTTCTGTTACAATACAACTATAAAGTCTTATGGAGGGCATTTAATTTTGGTAAGAAAAAGCATATCTTATATATGGTGTCTTCTATTTTGAAGGGGAGTCTATTAATATACATTACATATATCTGTATATATAACATAATAAATATTTATGGATTGTTGTAAAGTAAAATTCTTCTTCTTCTTTTGGCTGTTTCCCGGTTAGGGGTCGCCACAGCGGATCACCTGTCTGCTCATGATTGGCAGTGGAGTTTTACGGTGTCGAGTTGCCAGCCCGGCACCCAACCTTGCGCAGAAGGCACACACATGCACACACTCACACCTAGGGCCAATTTAGAGTGTCCAATCCAGCTACAGCATGTCTTTGGGATGTGGGAGGAAACTGGAGCACCCGGAGAAAACCCACGCAACCACAGGGAGGACATGCAGACTCCGCACAGAAGGCATCCCAGTCGAGGATTGAACTGGAGAACCTCTTGCTGTGAGGCGGCAACAGTAACCGCTGCACCACCGTGGCTGTCCATTGTTTTAAAGTAAAATAAAGGTGGTAAAGGAACAAACAAAGGCTGCAAATACTCAAAAGCATATAAATTCCTTCCACACAGGTATTGAAGACATGAACAGTGCAAACTGAAATAAAACCTCAGTTTATTCGTGCACTGGTAAGCACTTTCACCCCTTCCTCAGACCATTAAAACTTGGAAGACAAGAACAATTCTACTTTGATACTTTCATAGTATACCAATTAAACAACTGATTAATCCAACATGTAACTAATTCATTCAATTTCATTAAAGTGGTATTCTCATTAAAAGAAACTCACACTAAAAGACTATAAATATAGCCTACTACTTACAAATATACAATAATTTAAACATATAGAATACAATAATATAGTTTAAAACTAATTATTCATAAATAAAAACCTAAGCAATATACAATGTAACTATGCTCTTTCAAGACATAAAGTAACACAAAAGATGCTCATAAAAATATGTTCCACAATGAGGAATATATGGTGCATGCAAGCAAACTACACATATTAATTCTCATGCTGAGAAATGATATGCATATGTGAGTACAGAGGCAATACTCTAACAGCTACTTGGCTATAAGCCTACGTGCCTTTAATACAGGTTTCATGGGTACCTTATCATTCAGGCCAGGGATTTTGTTGGCCCTAAGTCTGATAATCCACTTAAGCTCACATTGCTGGAACATGTAGATTAGTACATCAAGTTCCAGGTGTCATCTCAGGACCAAGCCAGTACTATTAGTGCCTTGTATAGATTGCCCATCTCCCTGAGGTACTCAGTGTGATAGATTACACCCATGTTGCAATTAGGGTCCCTCCTTGTCCATGGGGAATACCATACTAGAAAGGGCTACCATTCCATCAATTGCCCAATAGTGTGTGTGTGTGTGTGTGTGTGTGTGTGTGTGTGTGTGTGTGTGTGTGTGTGTGTGTGTGAGTGTGTGTGTGTGTGTGTGTGTGTGTGTGTGTGTGTGTGTGTGTGTGTGTGTGTGTGTGTGCGTGTGTGTGTGTGTGTGATGCACTGGAGTTCATCACCAAGATCTCTGTCCAGCATCTTGGCAGTACTCATGATTCCCATATCTGGCACACTAGCTCATTCTACTGCCTCTTCCTGCATTTTAGGGTGCCCAGTGGTCATCTTGTTGGTAGGTGGAAAATATTTTTGTTATATTGTATTTAAGTAGTTATTCTAGTTAAATGTATTGCTTAATACTAATATTTTTTTACTGTTTTGTCTCCCCTTTTTTGTCTCTCTGTCCCTATTTTTTAGGTGGTAATGGATATCCACTGGAGACATGGCTCATGACTACAGTAAGAAATCTAAATGGAGTTGCAGAGGAGACATATAACTCTTCCTGTTCCAGACCTGTATTGTCATTGAGAAGATCATTGGTCTCCTGAAGAGCCATTTCAGATATCTCAGTGAGTCTGGGGGTGCCCTTCATTATGACACAGCTACCGCATGAAGGATGTTTACTGCATGTTGCATTCTGCATAACATGATCATGCACCAGTCTGCTGGTGAAATGACCCATGCTGTCATTGCAGCTCCCAGTTCCAGTTCCATTATGAGTAATGATAACCATCGAGCAGCAGTAATAAGGGACCCCATACAACAGGTTCATGCACAGCTTGTGGCTGTACAGGTAAAGAGGCAGTGTCTAGTCCAGAACAATGGACCATGACATTCAGGTTAGTGTTTCCTTTCTTGAAAAAAAAACATGTATAGTATAACTGATGCATGCAGTAATATCTCCTCAAAAATGTTTTATTTTTCAAATACAGTTGAATAAATTCCATAGTATTTGTATATAACATCTTAAATAACTATGTACACTATTTACATCAGCCTGACACTCATCAATCAATTCAGTTATCAGAGTGTATCTATTCAGTTATTGTAAAGTGTCAATCAATGATAAGACTTTTTTCTATGGATTGTTAATAAATGGCTTAGGATGAATCCTTAATTCTTTCATTTTAATTTCCAACAATGCTGTGGTCTTCAGTAGGCTGTAGAAGTCTTCCAAAGTTGGTATTGTGTTTGCATTCCATCTTCTTGTTATACACATCCTTGAGATTGCAAATATTGTCCATACTAGATACATATTTGACTCATTCAAATGAGGACCTTTGTACACATTTAATAATACTAGAAGCTTTAGATAAGTTAAACGATTCATTAAATAAAGCTTGCAAAACGTTTTTAATACCATTCCAAAATGGCTTAATTTTAACACAGTCGAAAAAAAACGTGATTCCAATCTGCATTGTGTATTTGCTTACACCTCCAACATATTCCCTTTGTGAAAGAATTAATTTTAATAATTCTATCTGGAGTTAGGAATGCTCTGTGCAATTCAGTTAAAAACTTTCCAGTATTGTGTAAAGGATGTATGTTTTATTGATAATAAAATATTTGATTTAATTTCTTCAGTTAGCTGTAATGAGTGTCCGTTTGTTATATAATTCCAATATGAGGATTTGGGTGGTGTTTTATAATTTATCAATATCTTGTAAAATTTTGAAATACTATTTCCCATGTCATAATCATTATATATGATTTCATACAGGTATTTCATAAGTTTAGGTATTTCTTTAAATGAAGAATTACTAATTATTCTGAATAAATCTTGCAAATACATCAGAATGGTTTGCATAATTAGCGAATCTTGTTGAGGAATTTTGTATGTTGTTTCTATTGTTTGCCTTTCCAGAACTTTTAGTTCTTTGATTCATTGAAACCACCAAACAAATCATTTCTGTTCCCAGGAATTAATTATTTCTCTGTATATTTTATGTGGATAGCTCTTTGTAACTATGAATAATATTAAAAGATCAAACCAGATTTTTAAATCTATATTTCCATTAATAATTTTCCTAAATGAGTCAATCTAATAATTAATCATATGAGTTTTAGTGGGCTTAGTTATGTTATATTGCATACTAATACATATGTGCCATGGCAAATTGTTTTTATCTATTTGAAAATTTTCTTGTAAATCAAATTAATTTATTGTTATTACAGTTAGTAATTCTTTCCAATTTGCAGAATAATTTGGACTTATCCAATCTGAGATTGTTTTAGATATTGATGCTTTTATATATGTTTCTATATCAGGAAAGTTTAATCCTCCCTGTTTCCATGGTCTGATATGATGTATTAAAGCTATTCTGCTTCTTTTGGGAAACCACAAAAAATGTATTAGGCATGAGTTTATTTCTTTGAGTATATTCCTTTCTGGTAACAGTTGTATTGCCAAAGCTATATATAGAATCTTGGGTAGTAAACAATTTTTATTAACTGTAGTCTATCTTCAGATGTTAATATTATTTTGTTCCAGTTTTCCACAGAGATTTTATTTGTATTGATGATATGATTGTAGTTTTTTGAGATTAATTCATTATTATCCTTGCATAACTCAATTCCTAGATATTGTAAGGTAGATTCTTGTTTCCCTATAATGTGATTCCCTTTTGTCTGCAATTCTTTTTTTTTTTATTTAAAAATAAAATTTTTGATTTTGATTTATTGAAATGGAGTCTTGAAGTCCTGTAAAATGTGTCAGTTAAAATATCTAATTCTTTTAACATCTCTTTTGTATTGGATAATGTTAATAACATGTTATCAGCAAAGAGCTTTACTTTAGAATTGTATTGTTCATAAACATCTACTCTATTGATTTTTGTATTGTTATGTATTGAAACTGCCAATATTTCAATAGCCAAAGCAAATGGAATCAGTGACATGGGACATCCTTGGTTAGTACCCTTTGTTATATGTATAGATTCAGAGGTGAAAGGACCTAGCTATTCTTTAGTAGATGAACAAAAGAAGGAGGAAATTCAAATAACACCAGACTTTTGAATAAATAGTCCCAATTTAGGTAATCAAAAGCTTTCTCTATATCTAAGCCAATTATGAGTGTTTCTTTATTTTCTTTATTAACATAATCTATAAGAGAAATTATATTTTTAATATTGTCATGTATGTGTCTATGATATATAAATCCAGTTTGATCATTATTTATTGTTTTGGCTAGTGGTGTTTTCATTCTGTTAGTTAACATTGTCATAAATATCTTATAGTCATCATTTAATAATGACATAGGTCTATAAGAGGTACAGAGGTTTGGGGATTTGTTTTCCTTTAGGATTGGTGTGATTAAGGAATATCTCCAAGAGGGTGGTATTAAAGCTTGTGACTGAATTTCTAATAGAGTTTTATGGAAGAGGGATAGTATCTTTGAAGGAAAAAGTTTATATATTTCCATAATTATGCCATCTATACCTGGAGCTTTATTATTTTTACTATTTTATTGTATCTGTAATTTCTTTGTAGGATATGGGTGCTTGCAGATCTAGTTTTAATTTTCCTGGTATTTTTCTTTATATTAGAGCATTTTCATCTAGATTTAGTTGATCAATATGTATATTTTCTTTTTGGAAATTTTCCATATAATGATTTCTATAGACAACAAGAATATCACCTGTATCCGAGGCATTTTCCCCTTTCTTTTCATGGAAGATACTTTTAATGTTATTAGCTTTTGATTGTATTTTGATTTTTGTGGATAAATTATGTAGATGTTTGGGAGAAGTGGCCAAGGTATTAATTTTTAGTTTTTCTAAAGCTAAACTAGTTTTATGTGTTAGAATTTCATTGTATTTATTGTTTAATATGTCTACTTTCTTTTCTATCTCCAAATTATTTTGATTTTTTTTCAGCTTTTACTGACAAAAGTTTAGATTGTAGATCTAATAATTCAGAATCCCATTCTCTGATTTTTTTATACCAAGTTAGGGTTTTACCATATATGTAAGCTTTTAATGAGTCCCATATCATTATTTTATTTATCTCAGTGGTGTAATTAATATCTAAGAAGAACTGTAATTCAGATAATAACCAGGGTTTGAACTTTTTAATTTTAGTTATATATGCTGGAATTCTGGAGTTAAAGATTAATGGTTTGTACCCATTTTGAAATTTTAGTATCAATGAACTGTGGTCTGAAAAGGGGCAGGGAGTGATTGAGAAATTAATGATTTCAGAGTGTAAATCATGGGAAGCAAATATTTTATTTATTCTAATTTGGGCACCACATCTGTGATCTTGATGGGAAAACAACAAAAAATTATCTTCTTTAAATTTGAAAGTATCTACAAGATGAAATGATTCTACCCACTTGTTTAAAGCTTTTGATACAGCAGATGTGCACAGCAGTCTTTTATTTGTAGTGACAGAAATATCAAATATGCAGTTAAAATCTATTCCTAATATTAAGTTGCCTTTATAATTATTGGAAATGAAATCCAAGTTTTTTTTATAACAGTTCCTGATCCAATGCCTGGGAACCAGTATAGATTGGCTAAGGTCCATATTCTGTTATTATATTTAACTATTTCTAATGTCATAAGGCCTTCTTTATCTTCATATTTATAAATGATTTCTGGGTTAAACAAATTTGTTTTCCATAAAAGTGTTACCCCCCCTTTGTCTTTGTCTTATAAGTGGATTGCGCCAATATCATATATTCCTTAGGATTCCATTTGTAATTGTCATTTGTTTTGAAATGAGTTTCTTGAAGGAAGACAATGTGTGTTTTGTTTCATTTTAAATATTTCAGTAGATTTGATATCTTGCTAGGATTGTTTAAGCCATTGGCATTTAAAGATAATAAAGTTAAATCCATCTTAGGTTATTTAGACTATGTATTTTTTGTTTTTTTGTGACTATTAAACATTTTCCTCTGATAACTATAAAGTATATGTTTGAGCTTTTAAATGAAATTATCAGTTTTACACTTTGACTGTTTACCAATAAAGTATTGTTTTGGTCAGGCATATTAAAAAATGTTTTTGTGAAATAAATTTAAATTAATAAATGTTAACAAAACTAAGATTCGCACTAGCCATGGAATAAAAAACATTCCTAATCTGATGGATAAACCTAAGTCCATCAGATTGTCACTCATACCATGACAATCCAGAACATCTGAGCTCCATAAATTGAATTATCATATGGAGAATATTTGTAATAGGAATAAACAATATTTGAGCAGATATAGTACTATTGTAGAGTAGACAGAATTCTAATACAATATAAATTACTACTTATTGTATAAGCAATTAATATTTACATGAAAGATAGATGGCAAGCAATTCAATCATAGTAAAGTAGGATGTATCATATATAAAACCTCAGTAAAAGATTATACCACACAGTTATTTAACATATTCACCCTTATTGATGAAGTATTTCAAAACGTATTACTTAATATAAATAGATGGTAATAATATTTATACCTAATGTTTATAATACAGTGTATTTTATTAGATATATCAGAAGTTATATTTCATTGTTTGCCAGCATTTAAGTAATCACTTTGTTTGCTGCTAACTTACTTAAAGCATCAAGTTTGTTTTATGTAAACATTGATAAACGTTAGTGCATTTTAATTATCATTGCATCCCTCTTCCTCCCACTTCCTACACATAAGGATTTTCATATCTGTCATTTCTTATTATAAAATGAGTGAAATTATAGGTTAAAAACAACAAATTCACTTAGTGTGATTAATGATTACAAATTCCCTTTCCTTATTCATAGATTGTCATTTTATGGCATATACTGAAAGTTTTTAGATTTAAATGGCAACATTCTATTTTGTATAATCAGCAAAAGTTAAACTGAGTGATTATTACCAATTTAATACTATTTGTTCAGAATGTGATTGTTGCATTCTGTGACATTCCTATTTTGGGCTTCTATTGTTTACCTTGAACAGCTTTGTCAGTTTGATGTCATGTATAAAATATTAGTTACCTTGGTAAAGGTTTAAGTATTACATATGGTCAAGATGTGTTACAAAACCACAATTCAAGTTAAAGCAATTATATGACTTGTTATGCACATTTACTTATATGTGAAAATCATGTTTCCCTCGATGTTCAAAATACTGCATGTCATTTATGACAAGTTAAACACACTAGTGTTGTTATACTCAAGCCCATGTTATTAAACTGAGTGTCTATTGTCAATTTAATACTATTTGCTCAGAATATGATTGATACATTCTGTGACATTTCAAGTTCAGGCTTCTATTGTTTCTCTTGAACAACTTTGTCAGTTTGATGTCATGTATAAAACACTAGTTATCTTGGTAACCACTTAAATATTATATATGGTCAAGATGGGTTACAAAAACTACAATTTAAGTTAAAGCAATTACATGACTTGTTATGCATATTTACTTATATATAAGAAAATTATCATGCTTCCCCTTTATGTTCAATGTAGTGTATGTCATTTATGACAAATTACGACAGTAGTGTTATTATACACAAGCCCATGTTATTAAATCCTGTCTTTAATATCTAAACTCAGCACTGCTTCATCTTATATGATGATTATATATTTAATGTCTAGATTTACTAAAATCATACATAACATAATTATTGTGTGTGTATTTTTTTGGCTGTTGCTTGTTATTTAAGAGACCACAAGCTGTAATGTTTATTCTTATTATTAACTCCTTCCAAGCATGTTTATACAGTCCATAGACTTTAAATTATGAGACCCTTCTAGTTTCGTATTTGTTATAAGTATATTTCCATCCTTACATACACACATATCAGTATTTCAAGCATGGGTAACAATGCCCATCCAGGTTTGCCAGAATACCATTCACTAATTCATGTGGTGTGTTTCCAGGTTGTTCTTAAAATATCTAAACCAATATTTGTCCTGTTCCATTTTACTAGCCTGTTCCATGCAGTGGCCACTCTGCCAGTGAACTACTCAACACACCTTCCATTCCCACATATATTTCCACAAAGAAAATCTGATGACTACCTAGTACTTCCTGGCAACCCCAAATACCCCTAGAATTAACTATCCCCATATGCCCAACACATCTGAGCAAGCTCACCTCTCAGACCATTGCAAAGGGTACTGCACAAGACCAAGTACTCTTAGTTTTTCACAATAACTCAGACTTCCACTCTTATGTAAGTCCTTAATGTGTTTGGACCAAAATACATTTTAAATATAAAATTGCCATTATTATTATTTTTTTTTATCAAAAATCAACTTAACGAACTAAACTAAGTGTTGGGTGACCATCAATATGAGTACATGCGGTTTAAAACAGCCCTTTTATTATATATTTTCTTTAAAAATAAAAACATCATTGCCAAGAATCATCTCAGAGGCTCCTCGGAGCTGTTAAACATTGTCACTCTGACTCCGTTACCATAGCAACCTGGGAGAGTGTGTTTCTGTTAGTGTGTCTGTATACTGCATACCAGAGGCTCACAATGCACCTGAAGCAAAGCTTGATTTCTCTGCAACTTTAAGCCTAAATTCCCTCCCTTTCAGTGAGGCAGCAGCCAGGAAAAGAACAGAGAGCAAACAGATCAAAAAAAAAAACCTCCCAACAAGCTGTCACAACAAGAGACAACACGCTCCTCAAGCCTTCCCACCTCTCACTCAGCAGATATACAAACAGACCATTTTCTGCCAAAATATCCCAAATCACAGTTCTATCTACCCCCTTCCCCTGGATCCAGGCTAAAATGCCAAATGTCTCTTCCTAATTCACAAGCATTAGTAAACCGCAATCACAAGCTGTAACCCACAGCTTCCCAGAGATGAAAACGGCAACATATAACAGCTGCCAAACACAGCTGCATCCACATACACCATGTCAGGCTTAATCAAACAGCACTCAAAGCTATGATATCTGCTATAATTGATATTAAGTATGTTTATACAGAATAATAATGACATTTGCACTAGCTGCCAGACACGGCTGTATCCATGCACACCATATCAGGATTGATCAAACAGCATTCATAGCTGTGATACCTGCCATAATTGATATTAATTATATTTAGACATAATAATGATGACATTTGTACTAAGAGCTTGCTACTATTATTTAACCAGGATATACATGACATTTCTAAATCATACTTTAACTGAAGAAGGCATTAGTCTCCATGACAGCATTTTTGTTTCAAAACACTCTACTGTTACTGCTGTTATATATGATGTTAATTTGTTACATTTGAGCCTGAACTCTGATGAATGGTACCTTGCTGAAATAGTTAATTAATTACTTAAATTATTATAAGTAAAATCAATGAAACATTAACAAGATAAGTATTCATTGAGTTCAAGTAGGGGAATAGAAACTTCTATGTTTGTATTAGAGGTTGCTTTGTTTGGCTTATATATAATATAAATAGTAACCCATCTTGACCTACCTATGTTTGTAAAGAAGTATTGGACTCAGAGGAGGAAGACCACCCAGTGAATTATGCACAACACCAAAATACAAGCCACGCTGACGGCAGTTTCTAATATAAAAATAAACCTTGCCATTTCCTTATACATTTAAGTCAATTAAATAGGCAGAAACAAATGTTTACATGAAGGTCTTCGCATTTCACATCCTCTTCCTTATAAATACTAACTCCATGATCACACAACTGTGCAGAAAAGGGAACCACACACATTGACTCTTTTGTGATACCCGTTACAAATATATAAACACATTTAAATCAGCATCAGTCTCTTTTTTCACATTTTGCACACTTAGGACTTTCAACATTCTGAATTAATCATTACTGTTTCTCAATTGTTTAGGAAGTCCTCCTTTTTTTAAATAAAAACAGATGACAAGTGATGTACCATATCAGTTGATACTTTGACAGATGCAGTTGTAAGAGTTATTTTTATGGGACAGCTATCTTGGAATAATTTCTTTTTGTTTCTTCTTTCTAGCATCAGTCCAATGATTTGCTTCTTTTATTCTTTTAAGAGTAGGGCCAGCTAGAATCCAAAACTTTTAAATTTTGTTTTACGCTTTAAGATAGTTTTGGTTATTATTTACTTATTTTATGCATACTGCAATCTTTACAATATTAGCTCAGTGGATGGTACATTTCTGATTCCTCTTAATCACCTTTTTCCATGAATGTGCAAGATATTAAAGGAGGCAAAAATGATAATAAGAAATCTTATTTATCCACATGGGAAATATTTTCATTTTTGTGCCAAAATAGAGGACAGGGCCCATATCCAATGGGAGCACTCCTGATTGGCCAGTAGCTGTATGAATTACTCTATGCTTATCCAGCATACTTGCCATTGAATCAGTATGATATATTTTGGTAAAAAAAGGAGGCGGGATGAAACAATTGCTGATCTGAAAGTGTAATGCAATGCTTTTATATATATATATATATATATATATATATATATATATATATATATATATATATATATATCATTGTGAAAGTGAAAATGGAGAGAAGAAAAGAGAGAAGAAAAAATGAGTTGACATGAGAAACTGTGAATATGAAGAAAATAAGAAGGAAATGAGTTAAATGTACAATTAATGAACATTTAAATGTATGCAGTAAATAGCAGATATTTAGTTAAACTATAGAAATCTGTACTCATAATCATTGTATATTTCTGTAGGGGAAGTTTACAATGTTGACTTACTTATGAGTGCATTAGTGGGTAGTTAAAATTAGTTAATTTAGTAAAGCTAAGCTATACTAGAGATCAAGGTATCCATGTTAGAGTCAGAAATGTTATTTAGATATAGTATGTTAAAGTTGTATGTTTTATTTCTTGAGTATTTCAAACTTTATAAAATAAATAAAAATGCATTTTTATTAGAATCACAAGTGATATTAGCAGTAACATTAAAAATATTGTTACATTTTTATTATCATAATTGACCTAATTTTATTTAAAAAAAATCTAAAATTATAAATGATTAAAGATGACTACTTTACAGTTTTTATTGATTGATATAAAGGGCAGTAACAGTGGAAATAAAAGAAGCATCTTTTTAAATATTTAAATTTAAATAAAGCAGATGTATTACTTCAAAAGATGAACTTACTTGAAAATAATATCAAATATTTGTATAATAATGAATATCAAATAAGAAAATCCCTGGAAAGTGTAGAAGTTAGTGAATAAACAGCACAAACTCCCTGGCACTTGGCAGTCCAATATCAGGCAAAACAAAATAAACTTAGAAAACTCCAAAACACTTTTAATATATAAAACATATAAACATGGTTTGAGATTTTTTTAAAAGATTTTTTAAAAGAGTTTTTAAAAAACTAAAAAAAAATGTATATGGCCTTTTACTGGCATTTCAGTGCTTTAAATGCTTTTTTATACTGCTGCTCTTAACCAGCATTTAGTTGTGCATGTTACTTTTATTAGAGGTTGGTCTGATACACATTGATTGCTTCATCATTGGGGTGGGACCTACTTGGAAAGTATTTAAACTGGCTTTTACTTTGTTTTGTGGTTCTGAAGATGTCAATGTACTGACAAAAGTGCTAAACCACATTTATTTGTTTTATATATTAAAAGTGTTTTGGAGTTTGTTAAGTTTATTTTGATTTGCCTTTTAATGGACTGCCAAGTGCCAGGGGCTTTATAATAATGAATACGATATTTTAGTTGCTGCTTAGTTTTAGGAAAAAAGAGGGGAAATATTATACTATGAAAACATCAGCAATTATGACAAAGATTTTATGCAAATATACAGATAGTAAAGGAATATGCTCTGTTTAATAATTTTAGAGTTTAATAAAAGGTTATTTACAATAGTTGATATAATGGTTTCTAGGATTTGGTTCTAAATTGTTTAGAGATTATTTAGAAATAGTTTTAAGTCACTTATAAGGTAATCTAATAATGGATAGATTTTAATTGCCTTTTAGACAAGAAAGATACTAGGCACAAAAAGAACCTAGAATCTAACCTCCTGCAAAAATTTTCAGAAAATGTTTGCAGGGGGTTAGACCTTAAATATATAATACAATTTGCAGAAAGAAAATCAATTTTTTTACTCACTATTCTTAAGCCTTTTTTCTATGCAAACCAGAATTGAAATGTTATATATTTCCACTGATTTACAAAATAAAATTGATAAGGTAATGACAATACCGTGTTCTATATCAGATCATAACATCATTTGTTTTGATATTTTAATAAATTTTTGAAGATCTAATTTAATTTGGTAGAATTTCAGATTACAGGACTAAACACAAGGACATCACCGATTTGTTAGAAAGTGGAATTACAAATTATATGGAATATAATTAAACTGGAGTAGATGACGATGTCATTTTATGGGATTACTTAAAAAATATCCGTTATTGGAAAGGAAAGGAAAGGTTAAGACATGGTATAATAGAATTAGAAAATGGAATGAAGATTTAAAATTAATACAAGAACAACTTCATACAACTAAATTAAAAGTTCAGAAGTATGACAAGGAATCTATTAAAGATATTAGAAAACTACTGAAAATTATCAATAAATCATAAATCACAAAATTGAAATGTCACTAAAGAAGCTTAAATGTAATTGCTATATAAAGGATAAAATAGACTTACAAACAGAACTTAATGAAGCAAATCAAGTAAAAAAGTGTATTAAGCTCTGATTCTAATCAGAAAAAAAGTTGGTGGTTGAAGAGATACATTAAATATTCAGAAAGTTCTATATTAAATTAAAAGAAATAGAAAATGAAGGAATGAATCAAAAAAGTTTAGAGAAGTTCCAAAAAGATATTAAACATAGAACAAGTCAAAGAAATATGAAAACTATAACAATGAATGAAATTAAAGACCAATTAAAAATGCAAAGAATAATAAAGCCCTGGTTTAGATGGAATTATTTCAGAAATGTATAAATTATTTCCCCTGAATATAATAATTTACAGTTCAAAATTATAATAAAATTCCACCTTCCAGATATACCCCTTGATTTCTCCTATTATAAAACAAGGTATGAATTCTGAACTATGTACATCATGTAGACCAATAGCTCTTCTAAATGTTGATTGTACAATTTTCCCATATATCTTTGCTAAAAGAATAAAGACACAGTGTGTAAATCAATACATAAGGATGAAAGAGGTTTTATCAATAATAGAAAATTGCAAGATGATATTGAGAGGATTATAACAATTACAGATTATGATAAATTATATAATTTTGAATTGGCAGTGATATGTTTAGATACAGAAAAAGCTTTAAGTACAGTGAATTAGACTTATTTATTTGAAATATTAGAAAGATATGGATTTTCAAAAGAATTAATCAAAATAAAGACATATATGAAAACTCAAAAACACATGTTAAAATTAGTTCATTTATTTCTCAGATATTAGTAAAACTGAAAGTACAAGACATGGACACACTTTCAAAATTATTATTTATTTTGGAAATCAAATCCTTGTCAAATATTATTTGAAGCAACTGAAAAATTGCAGGTTTTAAATTTAATTAATTTTATCAATCCAAAAGACAGTTATTTGCTGACACTATATTATTGACAACTGGAAATATGGAAAAAATCATCTGATGAGATAAATAGTACTATTAAATTGTTTGAGGAAAAAAATTAGAATGAGATTTAATAATAATTATGCAAATATTATTTGTCAATCAAAATTAAAATTTATCTAAAATGGATACGTTACATATAAGTTTAGTTCAATGGTTCAATGAATAGGCTAACAAACTTAGGGCTTATATCAGCCAATTTAAAGTTTCATTAACAGACATCACTTTAGAATATAAAATTTAAAAAGTTATCTAATGTCCATTTTAAATATTGATAAATTATTTGCCCATCTTACATGTCTGGGTAATGAAGTCCACAACCTTCCTGACCAAATATGAAAGAAATATCTCTTTAACTTTGAATTGGAAATAAGAATTTTTACATCTACATTTTTATTCCTTGTACCAATACCATGATCAATTAAGTTAATATTTAATGTCAGCCAATAATTTCACCTTAAGGCATCTATATATTATAATAATGTCACCTCCTAGAATCGGGAAAGCCAAAGAATACAAAAACAAATGCACCAGACTTTTTTACAGGATAAGCTTTGTCAGCCATCTAGCTGTCTGGTAAAGGCTTTCTGAATACATTCCAATCTCATCAGTTGAAAAACATTTAATACGCATAAAGGCCCACAATATTCAATAATAAGGCTTATAATTGTTATATCGATCTTTAGTAATACCTGATTACCTCTGCTTGAGAAACATCAAACAACATTCATCATACACCATACCATTTCCTAATAATGTTTGCACATTAACTCTCAAGTTAAGATTTGTATCTACCATGACACCTAGATCTTTCAATACCTCAGAAGAAACACAAATCTGAGCTTAGATAAGACTTATATTAAGTATCTAGGTATATATTTGTTAGCATACATCCCATTATAAATATAAATTACAATAAACTTTTGGAAGTAATTAATATTGTGATTAAACACTGGAATGGTTTATTTTTTCTTTTGAAGACAGGCTAATGTTAATAAAAATGATAATACTTCCCAAAATATTATGTATTGCTCAGACCATAAGTTTTTTTAAGTTTAGAGTTATTGATTTTAATTGTCCTAGTGCCAGAGGTGGAGATTTGAATAATCGCCTTGAGACTAAGGAATTTGAATGGATTTTAAGACTAGCTGCTGATTCACATCCAGGAATTAACAGCAAAGTCAGTTTAAAACCAATTTTAACTAGATTACGTAATATTATTAATTGATTTTTTTAAAAGTTTTATTATGTTGTTTGCACTTTAACACTTTCTCATCACATGATTCTTGGCTGCTAATCATGTGACTTTTAGACCTGTATATAAGCTTCTAGTATGCAGACTTGATTGTATTAGTACTGAAGAAGGGTTCTGCCCGAAAGCTTTGCTTTGTTATTAAAGGTGGTTTTTCCTACAAGTTTGTGTCACTTGCTCAGGCCATATCACTAATACTTAATAAAGAAATAATTAGAAAATTAAAAAAAAATAATGGCATTTTGTATGATTTCTGAATAAGCCAAAAAAATCATGCATAAATCATAATCTAATGTGGGATAATGGAGATATAAAGCTTCCTGATATTGAAAAAAAATCCAATCAGCACTGGAGGAGGAAAACAGTCACCAGGCGCACAAACGTTAAAATAACTTTTTAATTAAATTTATTAAAAAGTTATTTTAACGTTTGTACGCCTGGTGACTGTTTTCCTCCTCCAATGCTGATTGGATTTTTTTGGGAGTTTGTTTTTTCACACTGTTACCTCCTACTGGTTGTTTCCTGATATTGAAGCTTATCTTTTAGCATCTGTTCACTAAACAGTATTATCTTGGGTAGATAACATGTATTTATTTATTTATTTGCAGTTGATTTACCAGGATGATCCAACTGGGCTAAAAAGAACCCATTTTCAATGGAGTCCTGGAGAGGAAATCTCCATAAAGGCAATATTCATGACCAACAAATTGGCAGTCACATAGCAGGACAGTAATACAGATAAAAACAAGGCATTTAGAGATACAATAAATGAAAATCCACACTAAAATATAAGAATCCAAGAGATCTATAAAATATAAGTAAGAATTTACAAATATATACAAATATATTTGTTCCTACTGTAAAACAGCTGGGCAATGAGCACTTGTGGTGCCTTTTAGTGTTAGTGGGAATGTGCGGTGGGAGAGTAAGGGGGTGGAGGAAGGTATGAAGTAAAGGTGTTATGTGGGATAGGAACAGGAGCATTCCCAGTGGGATTTTAGATGTGAGTGAAGTAATTTTTTAAAGGTAGAGTGACTTGTGGTGGTACGGATAAGTGGGAGTAGGGAGTCCCATGGGCATGCTAAGGCAACGACAAAAGGTTTTTGCCTGGAGGGCTTGATGGTTTATGCAATTCAGTCAGGTTCTGCTTGTTGGATCTTAATAGTCTTTCTGAAAGGTGCATTTTAAAGGTAGAGGAAAGGGAGGGACAGAGGGAGAGAGTGAATATGAGTTTATGAGTTTGAATGAGTTGAATGTAGGTGAGATAATTTGGCAGCTCTAACCAATGAAGTTTGTATAGAGCAATGCAGTGATGAGTAGAAGATTTGTATCCTGAGGTAAATTTGGCAATTTTATTGTAACAGCAAGAGAGTTTTGTCTTAAGAGTGGATTGTAGATTAGTAAGGAGTGGGGCACCATATAGTAGGGAAGGGATGAGGTATGTGGTAGAGAGAATGAACTTGGTAGAGGGAGTGAGATAGTGATTATGGTGATAAAGCATGCCAAGTTTCTGATGGTTTTTTTAATATTTTTTTGTAGGTGGGTGTTGAACTTAAGTTGGTCATCAATGAGGACTCCTAGCAGTTTAACTTCATAAACTAATTTGAGAGATGTGTTGCTCTGGCTAGTGACAGAGAAGGAGTTTTTGTCTATGGTGGTTGATTTAGAAGGGGTAAATATCATACATTTTGTTTTAGAAGTGTTGAGTGCTAGGTGGTTGTCTAATATCCATTGTTCTGTGGTGTTAAAGGCATCTTGGGTTAGTTTTATAAGGGTAAGGATGGAAGGGGCAGAACAGATGATAGCTGAATCATCTGAGTATTGGATGAGTTTTGCATTAGGAATAGAATGGTGGCAATCATTTATGAAAATATTGGAAAGAAGGGGACCTAGTATGGAGCCCTGTGGTACATCTGTTTGGGTATTAAGGAATGGAGGGGTGGATTTGTTTTCCATTTTACTGCTTGTTGCCTGTTAAAGAGGTAACTGGTAAACCAAGTGAGCGAGGAGGGGGATAGGTTTAGATTAGAGAGCTTAGTTAGTAGGAGGTGTGAGAAATGGTGTTGAAAGCCTTTGAAAGGTCTAGGAGTAGGGTAGAAATGATACAGCCAGGGTCACGGGCTTTATTAACAGTTTCAAGGAAGGAGAAGAGAGCAGTGGTAGTGCTATGGCCAGGTCTGAATCCATGTTGTGTAGGGGTTAGTAGGTGGTTGTCAATGAGATAGGGCAGAAGTTGTAGGTGTATACATTTTTCAAGAAATTTAGAGATGGGTGATAGGATGGCGATAGGTCGAAAATTTGAAATATTGTTATTATTACTGCCTTTGTGAAGGGGAATAATAAAAGCCTTTTTCCAAAGCTGGGGGACATGGCCTTCTTGAATTGACCTGTTTATTAGAGTGCAGATGGGGAAGGCAATGGCTTCTGCAGCTATCTTTAGAAAGTAGGATGGAATGTTATCAGGAGCATTGGAGCATGGTCTCAGGTTCTGAAGAAGCTTTTTTTATAGTAGATATGGGGATTGGTCTTATAGAGAAAGGAGCAAATGGGCGTGAAGGTTCTTGAGGATGAAGGGGAAGGGGATGGTAGAGGAGAGGATGTAGGGTTACTAATGAAGGAATATGCTAGTTTTGTAATAGATTCAATGAAGAAAGAGTTAAATTGGGAATCGAAATCTGTGTCTGAAGCATTTGGATCAGGGCAGGGGTTTTCTTTTCTGCCAGGACTGAGGAGGGAGCTGATACCATTCCAAATTTTTTAGGATTTGTTTTGTGGCTAGTTTGGAGTACGGAGAAGTAAGCTTTACAGTCAGCTATAATCAGTTTTTTGACTTTGTTCCGAAGTATTTTGTATTCATTAAGGGTGATGGGAGTTTTATTTTTCTGGTATCTTTTCCAAGCTTTATCTCAAAGGTGCATGGAGACTAGTGTATTCTTAGTTAACCATGGGACAGTTTTACTTTTAATTCTTTTTGTACGCAAGGGGACAAAGGTATCTACAAGTTTTAGGAATATTGTATTGAAGTAGGAAATGGCATTTTCAAAGGAGAATGTTTTTAGTGGGCTCCAGTTTGTTGATTTTAGTGAGTTTGAGAAAGTATTGTGACTGAAAATTTTCAGGGAACGCATGGATATATAGGTGTGTAACAGTTGTAAGGGGGAGGAAAGGCGATGAGCGAAAGTGGGGAGGTGATCACTAAGTGGATTGGGAAGGGTACCAGTATGAGAAATATAATGAGGGTGAGACACTAAGATCTACTCTAGGTTGCTATTTGAGGAGAAGTCTCTGGAGGGTCTAGTTGTGGAATTGATTAGCTGAGTGAAATTATAGAGGTTTACATTTAGGGAGTATGTTGGGGCTTGAATGGATGTCCAGTTAATGTTCACGTCTCCCAGAATTATGGTCTCATTACTGATGTTTGTGGAGAGCCAAGAGGGAATATCTTCAAGTACTAGGATATTATCTCCAGGCGAAATGTAGAGGGAGGCTATACATATATTTTTATGTCTGTTTATTTGAAATAGAGCTAAAATTAATTCAGCATTGGTGAATTGGAGAATAGGTTTGGTATATGAAGTAAATGAGGAGGATGAGTAGACAAGGGCCACACCCCCACCTTTTTTGTGGGTTCTGTCTTTTCTAATAGAATAATTGGGGGGGTATTATTTCAGTATCCTTTATGAGTGGTTTTAACCAAGTTTCAGAGATGGATAAAACATCTGGTTGATTAGAGAGAAGCCAGGCATGGAGATTGGGGATTTTGTTAGCTATGCTTTGGGCATTTAGTGAAGTAAATAGAATGGATTTTGCTGTTAAGGGAGGGAGTATAGGGGGTAGAGGGGCCAGGGTTAGGATGTATGTCGTCGGAGAGTAGGATGGCAGTAAGTTGGTGGATTAAGAAAGAGAGGAATTTGGATTGCTTAGTGTCAGATTTGAGTGGTGTGAGATTTGCAGGATATGATGCTCACTGGAAAGAAATACATATAATCTGTGAATATTCCAAATTAGGACTTACTCTTGAAGTTACTGAAATTATAGACAATAAAAAGCTACGGATATTGATTAATTAATTAGAAAGACATTCCAACAAAACAACATCAAATTGCATTAATTTAATGTTAACAACACTTCAAAGCTTTATTTTTAAGAAACATTTATTAGAAAAAGATGGAATTTCTCCATTTTTCAAATTGCTTGTACTCCAGGATTTATTGACAGCTTCAATATCATCAAAGTGAAAGAGTTAAAAGAACATAATTGTATTCTTTGGTCAGATATCATGAAGACAAGCAAGTTATTACCTGTAGATAATTTAACGAAAGATTGTCAAGTAGACCATGTAAATTGGATACTGATTAATTAAATAAGAGGAATATTTTAGATAAAGTATATTTAAAGGTAAATTTATAAAAAAAGTAAATTTCCTAAATTGTTAGATTTCTATATGATGCTTATAAAAGGAAATTATGAAATTACGTTTTATCTAAACTTTATGAATTAATGCTAGAATAAGAAATAAATTATCAAAGATAAATATTGGAATTTTTAGATCAAATTGAAATTAACATGTTTATTGGTTAATAAGTGAATACTAGGCTAATTATCACTGGGGTCTTTATAATCCTAGAAAAGTATCAGAAATGTATCCAACAAATTTATGGGCTGATCTTTGTATGTCTAGCCAGGCTTTCTGAATGTATCCTGCAAATTTATATGCCTTGGAGGTTATTTTAAGGGGTATATGTAAGCTAGGGAAAGATTTGCAGTCTATCTGTGTACATTAGCAATATAGGTACTAGTTTTGGGGTTTTGATTCCCCATGCCCTGGTCCAGGTTTCTCTGGAATATGGTTAGGAAATAGCTCTGCTTCATATGGATGAGAAGCAGAGCTGGATCAAGGTTAAATAGGGCCCTAAGCAGGGTAATAAATCAGGCCCCCCAGAGCAGCCCCTCCTGTGGCAACCCCTTACACCCACCTGCAGCCGCTCCCTCTCCAGCTACTCCAGTGTTCCACTACATAGCTATGTCTCTCCAGTTACCATAAAGACTATTCAAACCTGTCACTGTGCATACTGCTTTCTTATTTGCTTCTACAATGACTACAGATATTGAAATAAAACAGCACAAACACTACTAGCCATCTGCTAAGCAAAAATACAGTCTTGCAATGAAAACAGACTTAGCAAAAGCAGTAACCTTCTCTGCCCTTTAAACTCACATTCATTGAAATGGCATTAAAACCCACATTCAAAGAAAATGCATCTGGCCAGTGGAGGATTACGTTTACCTTTGGACCATTTTCAAACCAGAGGCTCCTTGCACACATTTCTAGGGCCATGCATGCATGTATATATTCTTTGATTCACCTTCCTGATTGTATTAAATTATATTCCAGCACCACTTGGTAGAATGTGTTTTAAATTTGCAGTTCTGAACAATCTTCCAGTAAGCAATGAAACAAAATATATGAACAAATAATGACAAAACTACCCATTTCAGAAAATTATTTAGTGATTTCAGTCCTCTGCAAATTGCCAGAAAACCACAAATTTTATGGAATTGGACAAAAATACGAGGCAAAAATCTGGTAATTTCAGAGGTATACATACCTCTCAACCTCTTAGTGCAAGAAATCTGAAGAAAGCCTAAAATAATGGGGATACAATGGCCCAAAATAGAGATAGATTTTAAATATTGCTCTTTTTAAATTAGAAAATTACTAGAATAACAAAATTTGTGTTAGCATGAATTTTCTGAAGGCTATGAAGTCTGAAACTCAAATATATGTCATTATTTAATTACTTCAGTCCTCCGTGAATTGCCAGAAAACCACAAATTTTATGAGAAACAGACCAAAACTATGAGGCTAAATCTGGACAGTTGAGAGGTATGTTAAAAACACACACAGACCTATACACACCTACCTTCTCTCTACTCTCACACAGCAACACACACATACACACATACACTCTCTCACACAACAAACACCTTTCCTCTCATACAGCAAAGAATGGCTAGTTTAAATTTTACACAAACACTTTCTCTCTCATACAGCACCACACAACACACTTTATCCCTCATATGAACAGAATGGCTAGTTTAAATTATATACATACAGACTTTCTCTCTCTCATACAGAAATGGAACGACTAGTTTAAATTACATACGCTTTCTTACAAACACACACACACACACACACACACACACACACACACACACACACACACACACACACACACACACACGCTTTTTGTCTAGTTTAAATTGCACACACTCACGCTCTTACCTTTTCTCTTAATGGAAAGGCTTAGCTTAAATTCCATGTGCAAGTGTAGAATGCATTTACTTCTGCAGTAGTGTGCGTGCGGTGCACACATGGTTGTCCTTAAAAGAGAAGATGCTGCCATCGTGCTGTAAGAAGTTTTTTTCAATATATTATTAAAATAAATGTTTAAGCCTCCTGGCCAGAGTGGGCCCCTTCCTGGCCATGGGGCCCTAGGCGACTGCCTATGTTGCCTAGTGCTGGATTTATCTCTGATGAGAAGCCTGTTCCAGAGAAGTAGAATTCCCTGAGTCACATACCTGCCCTCCATGTCCTATTTATGTCACAAGTAAAGTTTAACTACCCAGATTGAGAAATACTGATACTATCCTTTATGCAGACATGCAAAAGTCCTTCAGAGTGGCATGCGAGGATGCATTCTATGCCAGGCATAGATTACTTCTCAACAATCTATAAGAAAAACAGCATAGTGATAGGGCTTTGAGGTAATCTGCATAGGACATGCTGTTTCACATTGTGTTCTTTTTGTGAGGAACCTCTGCTGATATTTCAGTTGTTACATATGCCTGGTCAGGTAAATACCATAGTGGGTATTACACTCAGTGATGGGCCTAATAAGGGTCAAATACAGTTGGACAATGATTTCCTTGGAGGCATGTCCTTGCTTATATGTTGAGTGATATAGAATGGTTTCCTTAGCATCTTAGATACATTTTGTTTGAAGGCCAAGTTTCTATTTCCAATATGTGTAAATCCCTGACTACTGGTTCTAGAGATGTGTTATCGATGACGTAATTTCCTAGGGTTGGCTGACTTTCTCAAAGGGTATTATTATGCATTTCTTGACATAGAGTTTTAAGCCATGACTTTATCATCAATCATATGTCTGTTTTATCCCTTCCTATAGGATCTTAGTGTCTTAGGGAGATTGTATGACTGCTCCTAGTTTGTAATTGTGTGCAGACTTGGTAGGCCAAGACCCCCTTGACATTGGTCTTGACTTCTGAGAAGTAGATGCCAAAAGGAATGGACCTAGTACAGAGACATTAGGGACTCCACTAGTAACCAGCCTCTTTGTGGAGGTGGTCTCCCTTGTCCTAACTTACTACATCCTATGTAAGAGCCAGCCAGCTATCCAGTGCATAACACAGGGGTTATGCCTATATCCATGAATTTGTTTACAATGTTCAAGTGGGGTATTGCATCAAATAAATGCATAGAGCAAGCAAAATCCAAATATGCATAAGAAATCCACCACAAGGCAATGACTGGTCAACTCCAGAAAGGAAGCCAGCGATAACACAACAGTATAAATCAATTTATTTAAGCTATAAAAATTCAACAGTAGCTTTTCATCTCTAAGGAATGGACTTCATCAGAATAATAAGGAGTGCTGTACTCTCATTTTTTATATAAAATCCCACCAATAACAGCACAACCTCAATTAACTAAAGATCAATGAATTAAAAAAAAATTAAAATAAGAGCACATTTAAAAAAATAATTGTACCGTCTAACTTTAACTAAAGTAAAATTCCACATTAAAACAATACAGTAATGTATTTATTGAATGTTTAAAATATGTGTAATAAATATATTATACAACTGCATTAAAAGTGACCATTGAGGTTATACATGCCTAATTTTTAAATATGTATATACATGAGTATCTTTGTATCGTTACTCATATATAATCTGTGTATTCTTAATGTATCCACCTTATTTATGTGTTATACACACATACAAACCTAGAATTTCAAAGCTTTCTGCTTTAATAATGGTGTTAAAGATACAGAATCATTTATTCCCTGAGGATAGGATGTATCAAGCTGCAACTGCCATACCAATTATTTTAGTTAAATTTTTGTTTCCAAGTACCTCCTATGGGATTATGAGGGATTTCTCTAATATGGTGAAAGATAAAGCTTTAAAGTCCACACATACCAAGGAATGTCTGTACAGAGCATTGTTTATATTACTTTTTGATATATCATAAATATGCTCATAAATCTGTTTAATGAATTACCATTCTGTTTTCCTTACATAAAATGCAGTGCATGCAGAGCATAATGCCAAATAAACTAAGCCCATACTAAAATAATTTCCTGTTAATGGGTGTACTAAAGATTTCAAAGTATTGTGTAATCTGATATAACTAGTTTCTAGGATATATTTACCTTGACCACATGTTCCACACTTTGTAGTACTTATTTTATTTTTTCCACTACAACCATTATTTTTATTCATCTCCACTATGTTCTTAATATTATTTGCCCTCTTGGAAGTAAATGTAGGTTTAACTCCTAAAATATTTTCAACCTGTTCTCACTTTTTTTAATTTCTCCAAATCTTTTGGGTTTCTAATACCATGATGGGCATGGACCCCATTCCTATGTCAAAGTATTATTAAAGTTCTTGAAATTAGTATTGTTTCAGTCTTTGATGTTAACCAAAAGTACTCTTCGCAGCACCCGCAGTGTGCCCAGTAATGACTCCTTCTGCAATTTGTGTGGAGTTATATGTTTTGGTATCATATCTAAATATGATTGTTGACTCTTTTTTATAAGACCTGTAAGACCCGATGCTTCTACTACTATTGAAAGTATCTGGGTATCTTTCTTTCACATTGCTCTCATTTCTGCTTGAAAACTCTGATATTTTATGACTTTGCGTCTCTCTGTATGTAGGACACTGTAGTCACTCGGTATGGCAATTTCAATGATCAGTGTTACTTTTGCCTTCTTTTCTTGGACCACTATATCTGGTTTTCTAGCATCTATCTTTTGAACTGTTAGCAATGAATGATCCCATGCGATGTAGACTTCATAATTTTCTATGATGCTTTGTGACTCATGTTTCCAATATTTTTCACCCACTTCAATACCATAATGTTTGCATAATCCCCAGTGCAACAGTCTTGCCACATTATTATGCCTTTCAGTATACAGTCCTTCTGCCATTAGTATGTTGCAACCAGCAACGAGATGTGCAACTGTTTCCAATTCTGCTTTGCAAAACCTACACTTGTCTGTTTCTCCCACATGTTCAATGGACTTTGTAAGCCAATGTGTATGTAGCCCACTATCTTGTGCTGCCAATATTAACCTTTCATCTCTTGGTTTGAATTTGGCTCTCCTTAACCATTCTAGTGTTCGCTCCTGATCAACATGAGGTTCTTTCAGAAATTTTCTATACTTGCAACTATATGCATTTTCCACATTTCTTGCCTTCTCATCTGGTCCTTCACCTTATATTCTTTCTTTTGTTTTTTGGCACATTCAGTTGCTGCCTGTTTTTTATCCACTTGTCGTTTGATTTCCATTCCTGCTTGACACTGATATGCTTCTGCTAGATTAAGTAGGGAAGTCATCTTAGATTTATTCTCCTTATGTTTCAAAACTTTCACTACATTTGGGTCTTGTGAGGTCAGCAGATATGCATGAAATCCCACAATTGCAGATCTGTACATGTAATCATTTTCAAGGAGGCCCATCCCTCCTTTGGAACAGGCAATATATAATCATGGTATGCACTAATTTTTATAGATCATTTAGTGTGCATGAAGCATCCTTCTTGTTTTCCTATAAACCTATCCAACATGTTTTGGAGCCAGTCAGTCACTCCAAAATTGCAAGTTAGGACAGGAAGAGCAAACTGGTTTTTAGCTTGGATTTTGTTCCTAGGTGTCAATGCTGTTTTTAGGATTAATTTAAGTATTCTAAAGTACTCCTTACTAAGTTTTATTCACATTTGTTCATGTTTTATTGTTGATCCTTCATCAATTCCCAAATATTTATACATTCCCTCTTGCTCAAGTTCATTTATATCACATTCTTGTCCTAAACTAATGTTTTCTTGGTACTGAAGTTTTCCTGCTTTAAAGGTTGCTTTTGCACATTTATCAAGACAAAATGACATTCTTATATCATCTGAAAAAGTTCTGACAACTTGCAGTTGTACTTTCAGTTTCTCATCTGATGAGCTATACAGTTTCAAATCATCGACAAAGAGAAGTCTTTATATTTTGCTGTTTTCTAGGAGCCAAATTATACCCATAGCCTAAGCTGTTAAGTAGATAGCGTAATGGATTAAGGAAAAGGCAAAATAGCAGCGGTGACAGAGACTCATCCTGGAATATCCCCCTTTGAATTTTTATCCCTGGAATAATAATTTGTCCTTTATCATAGTTTAATTGCAAAGTGGTCTGCCACTGTTTCATGGTCACTGTAATGTAGTGGCCTTCAGTCAGATTCAATAAAGCCTACATGGTTTGGTGTATTAGCAGCAGCATAGACTTCAATGTTTACACCATAGCACATTGTTTTGGATTTAGTATGCAACTCTATATGGTGTGTAGAGCCACGTATAGCTGTGAAAGCAAGGTAAACAACGTGGCATGCAAATTACAGAATAAGCAGCAGAACTGTATGCTAATCAACCAGTCCAAGATGGAGGAGCTATTCAACAAGCTATAAAACAAGCATGTAGATTCAGTGCTGTTTTTTCCTGTGAATTTCAAAACATATTGTAATACAGCCACTGAAAGGAGTTTACACAGAAACAATGTTGGATGCTGCTGTTGCTTTAATTCATGTGTGTGTGCAACAGGCTAAAGTCTATGCTGCTGACGCTAATAGACCAAGGCCAAGAAGGAGAAGGGTTTTCAGACTCTGTTTAACTTATCACAACCTACATGATGTGGAAATTGCAGTGCACTACAGGGTGGATAGAGACACACTATAGGAGCTCTGCAACCTCTGTTGTCCTCAGCTCAGAGCCAGGGCAAAATGAGGGGAACCCATCCCAGTGGAGACAAAGGTATGTGCAGCACTTAGAATCTTAGCTACAGGTACCTTTCAAAGACAAACAGGGGATGTGCTGGGGTGTCACAGGCATAAGCACCCAGGATCCTCCATCAGTTCTTGAATGCTATACTTCAACATGCTAGTGACCACATATATTTTCCCTGCACTTCTAAGTTTAGGGCTACAAATATGCAGGAGTTCTACCCTGTAGCACATTACCCTGAAGTACCGGGCACCATAAATTGCACACATGCAGAAATTAAGGCACAACCCGGGGAACAGGGAAGGCTCTACATTAATAGAAAGGGCTTTCACATTATTAACTGCCAAGTTGTGTGTAATGCTAAGGTAATCAATTTGAATGTGTGTGCTGGCAACCATGGCAGTTACCATGACTCACATATCTGGCACACCTTCCAACTGTATCAGATGTTCACTAGAGGGAATATCTCACAGGGTCATTTACTGGGAGATGCAGGTTATGCAGTGGAACTGTTCCTCATGACACCCATCAGAAATGCACACAAACCCCTGAAGAACAGTGTGGGCTGCTGAAGTTGTGGTTCTGGTGCCTAGATACATCTGGGGGATCCCTGCAAATTCAACATCACAAATGCAAATATACTAAGCACAGTCAGCTATGCATCCTTGAGCATCAGACACAAAGCTTATGTATCCCTGAATCCAAAAGATACAAAACAAGGATATGACATAGTTATCATCACTTGCACAGGGTGTTGGGGGAGCAGGAAGCTTAGGCAGACACAAAAGATTGGTGAGCATGTGAGACAAAGAAAGAGAAGCAGGCAGACATTTGGATAAAGCAACAAATGGCCAGTGAGACAAAATGAGTTTTAAGCTGCATGTCTGAACCATGTAACTGTTGTGTGTGTGTGTGTGTCTGTAGGGGTCCTGCAGGTGAAATTGGTGTGTGAGTGTCTGCATGAACACAGCCAGGCTCTGTGCTAGCTCTACATACTGGTATGTCAGACAGGTGTGAGCCCTGCATGGTAGAGGTGGCAGTTCACCATTGTCATACCCAGCCACGAGAACTGGCTGTGACAGGAATTGCACTGGCACATCTACGCCCACAGTCAGATGAACTGCTGCTTCCTGAATGTGACTTATGTCTGCTGGATGTGCTCCCCTCATGAGTCTGCCCAGGACCACAACCCCATTGCCTGCCATATTTGGATGTGGACAGCTCACCCACTGATGGAGCAGTGTAAGTACTGCCACTATGGGAATGTGATTGGGCATGGCCAAGATGATGTGGCTGTCCTACGTCCATGAGGATGCCATCCCCCCAGCAAACATTCCATTTCAGACACCGCTTGTTTCAATGTGTCATTCATCCAATCCACTGAATCTGCAACACAGTGGAGGCAGTCGTGCATGTCAGCTTGTGCCACATCTACAACCCTAAGCATTTCTCTGGAGTACCTATGGGAATGTGCCTGTACCTCCATACATACATTGAGTGGTATGGGAAGAGATAACTGGATCAGGTGGAGGATGGACAGCAGACCTCCTCCAAGCACCCCTAACAACCCCCCTGCGTGGCACCTCACCTACACTTTAGCTATGGCCAGAGTCAACAGGCACTGAAGCCGCAGTAACCACACTTCCCCAATTGATTGTCTCACCCTCCACCTGTCCAGTATCTGTGGGCTCACTGGAATGGGTAGGCATAGTCCTACTAGCTGTGAACGATGAAATTTCAGGGGATGGCTGTATGTCAACCTTAGTGTCAAATTCACCCTTGAATAAACAAAGACATAGTGTTCACAACTTGGTTTATTGTAAAAGATAATCACCTTTGTCTTATAATTCCGACTTGATCAGATAAACTCAATCATTTAAAAATAGTATAAATACTTGCAGTTCTTGTCTCTTGATTAAATCACCTCATTCCATTCACTACTTTGTATCATGTTAAAACCATATAGACAACAGTGTTACAACTTTTACTAAATTTCATTCATTAGTAGTGCTTTAAAAATGTGAGCTTATGAAAGGTGAATGTAATGCTTACATTTTTGTATTAAATGGCTGGTGTGATGAAGGCTGGGAACTATGGCGGTATTATGGCCTTTGATGTACATGTACTTCACATACTCAGTACTTGTTACATACAGGGGAGTAGTCAGCACTGTGACCACATATTATTGAATATTCCACTTACCATTTACCCCAGGACACAGGTCACATACTTACTTGTTAAAAATAGTATAAATACTTGCAGTTCTTGTCTCTTGATTACATCACCTCGTTCCATTCACTACTTTGTATCGTGTTAAAACCATATAGACAACAGTGTTACAACTTTTACTAAATTTCATTCATTAGTAGTGCTTTAAAAATGTGAGCTTATGAAAGGTGAATGTAATGCTTACATTTTTGTATTAAATGGCTGGTGTGATGAAGGCTGGGAACTATGGCGGTATTATGGCCTTTGATGTACATGTACTTCACATACTCAGTACTTGTTACATACAGGGGAGTAGTCAGCACTGTGACCACATATTATTGAATATTCCACTTACCATTTACCCCAGGACACAGGTCACATACTTACTTGTCTGATTATAGGTTGTGATGTCCACATTATACTTGGGTTGTGTGTTTGTTTTCCTGATGTAACAAATCCCACCATGTTTCCTTGTCATTGCAGGTATTGTCATGGCTTTGGCAGCAATCTTTGGTGTGTGTTGATACTGTCTGTATTATACTAATAACACTCAGCTGGAGTCAATGATTGCCCACAGTTTATAGTCCTACAGACAGCTGTTTGGACACAGGATGTGTATGCCATCTGTGATGTACATTACCTAAATAATGGACAGGAAAGGAACTAGCAGACAGCTCTGATGTACATACCTCATCACTGGACATGAGCTATAGGTCACTTCACACATGTCAACATATTTAGATGCCATGTATGAGATACACTGCTCTACCCACTTAGTGATATAGGTGTTTATGGCCACATCCGACAGTATTGAGTGAATACCTCAATGTAGATTTGTGTGAAATACCTTGGGCTTCTCAAGTTCAATAGTATGATAGTGTTGTCATCATGCATGCCCTCAATGTCCTTTTTGAGGACATCTAACAGATGTAACAGACATGATGTAGTATTAACAACTCACACAGGTCTGTTGCACACAGCCAGGATATCACTAATGTCCATTTAGAAAAGGTCCATGATGACATGTTGGTGTACTTCACAGATGAAAAGAGACAAGATGTGTCTATACATGCATGCATTGGGTGCTGTCCCACCCCCAACTCACATGCATGCATGTTGAAAACACCCTTCTATAGTCTGTGTGGAGGGTGTGTTGAAGTGTGTATTAAACCATGTCAGGAAGATGTATGTGATGAGTCGTGTGATAGGCTATCCATGATGTTGTCATAGCCCACTGATTCTGTGTGATAGGCCTAGACATAGATAAGACGGCATGTATACTGGCTTTCCTCAATTGGTGTAAGATTTGAACACAATTCCCCATACAGGGATCATTGAGAAAGTCTCCCAGCTAGGGATTAAACCTCATGTCACTAGATGAGTAACCAATTGACTCACTGAAAGAACACATACTGTGAAAGCTAGTGAATCAGTCTGTACCAGCAGAGCTGTCACTACTGGTGTACCTCAGGGATATGTGCTTGGCCCTTTACTGTTTGGAATGTATTTCTTTACAGTTCAGGCTAACGTATATGGCCTTTGGCTTACCGCATTTGCTGATTCTTGCATACTAAGTGCAATCATTGAGTTCACCTATGATGATAACATACTACAGGAGGGGCTAACACAGATAAATGATTGGTGACAAAGCCACAAGGTCCACAGATAAATGCGAAATGTGTCTTTATTTTGTCCTTCTGAAAAGTGGAATTCCATGATAATTACAGCATTGACAAGAGTCATGCTATGCTGAAACCCAGTGATGCAAGCACTGGGAATGCATGTGGATAGCAATCTCAACTTTGATCACCAAGTGTCCCCACTGGTATTGAAAGCATATGTTGTGCACATCATAAGTCATGGCATCATATTTAGCTCTTAGGATTGTATGACAGCACTGTACCCAAACCTCATTAGAACACTAATAGAGCCTAGTGCTCTCTTTTGCATGTACCTCACCAGACACATGCATTAGCTGGAGATACCACAGGGGTTTCTCACCAAAACAATACAGGGCCTACAAATCATGCCATGATGTATGTGGATAGACTGAAAACCATGTCACTGTAATCTATATCGTAAAGGATGAGGTGACTTCTGCCTTGCCTCCAAGCCAGTCTCTGACGCTGTCCTAGTGGAAATAGTGCATATCCATAAATCAGATATAGCTGATGACATCAGCGGTGTCTGTTGAGGAGAATATAGTAATAACAGTGTCCCACATGCTGTTGTAAAAGGCTCTCTATAATATCAAGCAAGAGCACAAACACACCTCCCCCAGTTGACTGCAGTGAGACTAGAACCCCTAATTATCTAAGCACACAAACTACAGACCTCTGTATTTAAGGCAAGTGCCAAAGATCAAGTCTGATTGGGAGTATCTCAGGCAACACTTTATAGCTGATGACATAAGGAGTGTCTGTGGTAATAACAGTGTCCCATATGCTGGTGTAAAAGGGTCTCTGTGATGTCAGGCAAGATCACAAATATAAACCTACAGTTGACTGCAGTGAGAATAGAACCCCAACCTGTTTAAGGTGCACAGACTACAAAACTCAGTACATTAAGCAAGTACCATGGCAAAAGTCTGTTTTTTAAGCACTGCAGGTCAACTTATAGTGGATGACATCAGCAGGGCATGTTGGAGAGAAGCTGTTGGGAGGCCTGCATGAAATGGATGTGTAGGCATGTGCAAGTATCAAAATACTGTCAATCCATGGGACTGGAGCAATAACTGTAGGATACACACTTCTGCTTTTCGGGCTAGACACAAACACACACACACACACACACACACACACACACACACACACACACACACACACACACACACACACACACAGGCACAGTTGATTGCAGTAAGAACAGACTACATAACTCTGTACATTACATGAGTACCACAGCACAAGTCTGACTTTTACAAAACTACAGGTCAAATTATAGTGGATGACATCAGCAGGACATGTATGAGAGAAGATGTTGGGAGGCTTGCATAGGTTCATAGCTTCATAGGTTCATAGGAGGTTACTAGCCTAATGGCCCCAGGGCAATTAAAAGCCTAGCCATGTAAAAACACAAGTACCTTTTCTGAGCAAAGTTAGATGGTCATTGTTAGCACAGGGATTTTGTGTTCAGCACCGACTGGCTCTGTCCATGAGGGACATAGGTGCCACCCCAGGAATGAATTTACAATCATCCATCCAGTTGTTAAGGATGAGCTTATATAGGGTCATTGAGGTGCACTGTTTCACATACAGTGTGAGCCTATTACAGAAGAGTGGCAATCACTCGGAGATGTATCTGTCTTCCCAGCATTTTCTGTTTATGTCACAGGCTAGGTTGAGATCCCTGGAGCAAGTTATTTTTCCATTTGATTTGTAGATGTTCAGCATTTCCAGTAGGGCAGGGTCTGAGACTGCTCTGTAGGCCATGCATAGTTTACCTTTCAGCAGCCTGCATGATACTGAGTATAGTGACAGGTCTTTCAGTCTTTCCATGTTTGTCATATTTTGGAAGCCCTGTGTTCTCTCAGCCCCAAACCCCTGTGTTTTCTCCATTTGTGCAGGTGTCTGGTGAGGTACAGACAGAAGGGAACATTGTACTCAATTAGTGGTCTGATAAGGATAGAGTACAGCAGAGTATTGACTTCCCTGGTCTTGGATGTGATAGCCTTATTAATGAGGTGTGCAGTGTAGAATGTGTGTCTCACCACTATGGACACATAGTGATTAAAAAGTAGATTGCTATCAACTTGTGTTCCCAAGTCTCACAGCACTGTTTTCAGCTTAGGGGGCGCCATGTATATCATAATTAGCAGGGGTACTTCATTGCCAAAGGGGGCAATGAAGCATTTTTTGTTTAAGATTCAGTCCATGAGTTTGCCACCAATCATTTGTCTGTGTCAGCCCCTTCTGTAATATGTTAAATATAGTTGGGGGACTCTATATGACTGAGTCCAGTCAACAGTCATCTGCAAACTTGATAAGCCACAGGCCATCTACCTTTGCCTGGACTTTAGAGAAATAGTTTCCAAACAGTTGTGGGCTCAACACAGATCCCTGTGGAATTCCACTGGTAAGTGGTCTAGCGGTGGAGATGCAGTCCCCAAGTCTGACAGTGTGCATTCTGTTGGTGAGTCACTTGGTTATTCATCTAATGTATGGATTAATCCCCAGATGGGAGAGTTTCTGTTTGATACCTGAACTGGGGATAGTGTCAAAGACCTTGGATAAATCAACATAGTGGTATTTCCTGTTATCCCTCATCCAGGTCTTTGGGGTAAATTTTCAAAGAAGTCCACAATGTTTAATATGCAAGATCCACTTTAGGCCAAACCAAAATAGGTTGGGTCAAGTGTGTTGCAGGTCACCTATGTCCCTGTGGATAATGTCCATGCTGATCCCTTTCCTAGCCTTGCAGATAAGATTATTTATGGTTATGGGTCAATAGTTCTAGTTTTGCATGTTACCAGATTGCTATGCATTGCATATCACACAACATTTGATATTAATGTCTATAGTGCAAGGGATATATGTGTGGAAAAAATACTGAGGCACCAAGGTTGCAGTGCTTAGGGGAGGCAACACATGGCTGTATTGTAAATATGTGAAATATTTTAGATAGGGCCTTCAGTTTATGTTTCCATATGTAATTTCATGTCATTGACAGGAAATGGACAGTAGACAGCAGTAATACATAATAATATTTACTTTTCCATAGCAGGGCGAGCAGCAGGTGTGAGTGACAGTTGGCAAAGAGTTTGCCCATGCGAGATGTACATTTTCAATACTTTCCATGTTTGCACGTCATTAAGCAGTGTGCAAATGCGAGCCACACTGCAAAAATCAGAGCGTTAGTATTTTGTCTATGAAACACGCCCAGTGCTTCCTGACTCTGTAGCAACAGCTGTAAAAGCATTAACACATTTTTTTTGAGTCCAGATGATACTGGGTTTGAATCCAGGTCTATTTAATACTTTTAAAGAGTTTTAAATAAACAGTGATAATGTAATGGCATGAATTCTTTATAGTACATGTGTTACAAACCAAAACCACACTGGAATGTAGAGAAAGGAACAGCCATAGTATTGTAAGTGTACTTAACTTTAATATATCAGCATTTAGTGTACAACAGACTTCATTAGAAAAATACAGTATTCACACACTTCCTACTAAGTTTCATAATCACAATGTATATTCAATTAACACATCAAATAGGGTTATTAACATTAATTGGCATTTAAAAATATAAACTAATATATACAAATGTAAATATAGAAAAACACAAGTGCATATAACATGAATAATATGTAGTTTATCTACTAGCTCTTTGTGTTCTTAACTTTTTGTCTTTGTGAAAATACTTTTATATTAATAACATCATTAAGCCCTGGGTACATTTATTTGCCATACTGTCTCTTTTTTTTTATATGATTCTTGTAATCACCTCCCCTTCTATCCTATGGTATCTGCGTCAAAACAAAAAACAAAAACTTTTTCAAATTTGTACAAACCATACTATGCTTATCAAGTGTGTTGTTAGTATCGTTTCTTTTTATCACATATAGATGTTCTTTAATTCTTTTGATAAGAGTTCTGCAGGCCATTCCAATATAGAATGCCTCACATCCTGAACAAAGACTGAGATAAACAACACCTTTATTAGTACATAGGTATCTCCCTGTGACAGTAATAGCTGTATCTATATGTTGCAGAATGATATATGGACCTTCATTAATAAACCTGCAGTTATTGCAAAGACCACATTTATAAGTGGCTTTTCATTACCAATAAAAACAGGCTTCACCAAGGTACTATCATTTTGCAATAAAGTTTTTAAGCTATTGTTTTTCTTATATACAAAATATCTATCATCAACTGCTCTGTAAATGTCAGTGTTCCCTTTTAAAATATGCCAATTTCCACAAATGATGTTGCGAATGTCTTAATTATCTACAGACATATCCAAGCTATCTACCAATGTATTATTAGTGGAATTACTTTCCCTTGCCTTTTTATCTAAGGATATACATAATAATGCAGAAAATATTTATGCCTTTTGGCTAAAATTTCATTGGCACTATTTAATAGTTGTTGTTCCCTATAACCTCTTTCCAAAAACAGAGAGTGATAAAATCAGTTTCCTTTTTAAAAACCATGTCATTGGTAATTAACCTTGATCCTCTGATATACTGACTTCTAGGTATATTTTTCTTAATAAACCTAGGGTGATTACTTTTAAAGTTCAAATAACAGTTTGAAAAAGTGTCTTTCTGAAAGATATTATTATTGAAAGACTTATTTTGAACATCCCATTCAAAGAAATATCTAAAAATGCACTTGTAATTTAATGCCAGCTAAAGTAAACTTTAAAAAAATCAATACTTTTGTTTAACTTATCTAAAAATAATTTACAATCATTAATGTTTCCTTTTGTAATAAAAAACAGATCATCCGCAGACCTTCTAAAAAACACAATTCTGTCAAACAAAATAATGTGTGGTATAATTAAGCAATAACCCACAGATGGGTGAGGGTAATGTTGCAACCACAGTTGGTGTGGTTTGGTCACAAGGGCGAAGACTGAGTGAGCAAACAAAGGCAACCATGGGTAAATCCAGCATTGCCCACACCCAGCCGTGGATAATTGCTATTATACAATGACGTTATTTAAGAAAAAAAATACTTACTTTTCTTAAATAATGTCATTGTATAATGCCTCCATGCTACCCTTCTGCAGGTATCCTGGGGCATTTCTAATGTTCTGCGCATGCGTAAGGGTCGTGTTCCCATGCTTACGCAGTACATCAGTGCTTTGCAGAGGTAGCAATGGAGAAAGGAAGATCTCTGTTGCTTTTTAAGTATCTCGCTATGTTAAACGAGTTTAACATAGCGAGATATCTTTAAAAACGCAAGCGACAAAGTATGATGTTCTGACAGCACTTCTAAAAGGGACATTATAAACTAATTTTATCAATAGGAAATGGTGTCTTAAATGTCAAATATGATCTGATGAACTCTGTTTTTATATCTTGTGGAATGCTGATAAATAGGGACACAATATCCAGTGTAAACATAGCCACCTCCCCATCATCATTGCAATAAGTTTCACTGAACATTATGATTTGAGCAAGAAAATCCCAAGAATTACATTGAAACAGGGCAACCCTCTACCTACTGGATTCAATGTTGTGTCCATATATAAATAAATGCCTTCTGTAATGCAATTGGGAGCAAAAACAATGGGCCTGAAGGGGGGATTGGTTAAACTTTTGTGTATTTTTGGAATACCAAAAAGAACACCTATCTTGGGGTTCTCTATTAACATAAAATTACGTAAAATGTACTCCATTTGGTTGTTCATAAGTAAATCAAACAGCAAAGCATACATGAATTTGTATCCATGATGAATGTGATCCAAAGTAACTTCTTTATATTCTTCAGTATTGTGTAGCATTCGTTCTATAGCATTGCTGTAATCACATTCATACATGATGACCAGCACCCCCTCCCCAGTTATCGGCTTTCATTATTCTTAATTCTTTCATATCCCTAACCTCTTCCAGCACTTCCCTTTCTGTGGCATTTAAATTATAAAAATGACAATGGTTTTTATTATTTAACAATTTCCTTATGTCCCCTTCACAGCATTTTACAAATACCTTAAAAGTGTTGTGTAATGTGGGATTATAAGTAGAAGCCTTGAAAAAATCATTCTTAGTATTAATATCCTGTAATAAATAATGCAAATTAAGTGTCCTTGTATAATATTTTAACTCAAGCAATGTATTAAGTTTGGCATGTGTGAAGGAACAAAATTCAAATCAAGGCCTAACACCTTCATATGTAAAACAGACAACTGTACTTTAGTTAAATTAAACCCTTTAGAGATGAAACTCACAGTATGTCCATTTAAAAGTCCCTTTTGCATTGAATTTTCTTCTTCCCTTGATTCCGGTTCAAGAGAGGTCAATTCTTCAGTGACCAGTTTTTTGAAGTCATAGGAATGTTGTTTTCCTTAAGTTCACTAAAATCTGGTGGATATAATGGAAATTCTTTGACTGCATCTACAATACCCTCACGTTCAAAAGAGTTCATTGACCTAACTAAACACCTTTTATCCTGTGATTCCTGAATCCTCACGTTGTCTCCTGCAGACCCAATCTCATCACTTAAAAGGTGCCATGCCCACTCAAAATGAACAGCTGATCTAGCAACCGCACTAGACCTTTTAAAATGATTGAAGGTCTTGCTTAAAGGAAAGGCTGTTTTTAGTTCATAGGCTTTTTTATCTCTCAAGACCTTCTTTTGCTTATGAACTATCACAGTTTTTGTCATACTTTTCCACTGTAGCCCATTCCTGTCCATTATTTAAGTCACAGACATCACAAATGACATACACACCCTGTGTCCAAACAGCTGTCTGAAGGATTTCAGATTGTGGGCAATCATTGACTCCAACTATGGTATTGACATAATACAGACCCTATTTCTGTGTCATTGTACCCTCATTATGTTGGCCTTTGTCCAGATGTTTTTGCATTAAGTGAAAACTATCTGCCAAGCCCTGGTGATCATTGTGGCATTCCGTGCAAACCTGCAGACCTTCAGTGCTCTGATTTAAACAGGATTGTTGTCTGTGTTCATTTACACAGTTTCCTGGCCGGCAACACTGTTGGCAGCCACAAAGCCTCACTTATTTATGTTTAAATGCACAGCACAGTATGAATATGCAATGAGAGCTGCTGCTCACCGTACTTCACCTTGCACACGTGTAAACTACATGTAGGCTTTTATTGAATCCCATGCCTTGTTTTGTTTGGTTCTGCACTTTTAAATAGCTCAATTAATTCATAATCTCTCTGTATATTGACTTAAAATAGGCAAACATCAACTATTTTTGAAATTATTAAAAAATGTTGGGGCATATTATTAGCTTCACATATTAGAAAAAAAAATAATTGATGAACTTGTATTTCTTTTTAAAATACATTGACTTTGAAATATCAATTTTGCAATACTTATTTAAAGCTCAGCGTGTGTGCACTAGTAATATAAAATGTGCTAATTGCAAGTATATAGATAATGTTTCTGCTTGTATACATCCCGTCACAGGTATCAGTTTCAATTTTAACTTTTATGCTAAGAGTCACAGTGTCAGTCTCATCTAATTTCCAACATGTTCAACATTTAATAATATTACATTAGAAAAACAAATCACAAGTTAAAATTATTTATCTGACCATATTTTAGGTATTAGAAGGGGAAACAGCACAAAGGCACTTTTTAAACATTTCTAACAATGATATTTCCATTACTTTTGTGTTTATGGTCGTGGAACTTCTGTTGTAGTATAAGCTGCAAGACAGCAATAGCAACAGAAAATGAAGAATACAATTGGATTACACACCTAAGAGCAGACCAAATGCCAGGTCAGAATAGCAGCTATTAACTAAAACCCATCTTAAAGAAGACAGGCTTGAAAGAATAATCTTAATTTTGATTTTAATCTATTACTAAATTTATTTATTATATCATTGTTTATTTATAAAATGCTGATGTTCATATGCAAACATCCATTTTATGAATGACATTCATCCCTTAAGTTCTGTTGTTAATAGCATTGCTTTGTGCCTTTTTGTAATGTTAAATGTTTGTTAATATTGCTTTTTTTATGTGTGTGTGTGTGTGTCTGTATGAACATTTTTGTTACTAGTTTTACTTTCAATAAAGTGCTGTAATTTTTCCATGTTATCATTGTTTATCTTTTATTTATACTTCTTGATGGACTTGACCTGGCTGCATCAATCTGGAGTAAAATTCTGTTCTCTTGTTATAGCATCTATAGAATAAAAAAAAAAAAAAAAAAAAAAAAATCAAAGAAATTAGTGATCTTAAAACTTCGTTGATGAGCTCAGTCACAATAATTTCTGAAAATCATGAAACCCGGGTAGTGTTTTAAAGCAACACGCCTTTATTTGTCACAGACTTATACTACATGGTAATAGCGGCATGAAAAAAATATGTGCTTTGAATTTACTGTTTAAATCTCTGGTGTGATGTTTGTTTGTGTCTTTTGGCTTTTCCCGGTTAGGGGTCGCTACAGCGGAACTCCGGTCCGCTAATGATTGGCAGTTGATTTTTACATACTGGCTTGCCAGGGCTGACGCACAACCTTCAACGAAGGTACGCCCATTCACGCATGTCTCCACGCAGAAGACGTTCTAGCTGAGAATCAAACCGGACAGCGTCTTACTGTGCGGCGACAACGCTACCGCAGAAAAATCTAATAAATCTAATAAACGCTTGTTGCTTTGGAACACTACCTGGGTTTCATGATTTTTGGAAATTATTGTGACTGAGCTTGTCAATGAAGTTTTAAGACTACTAGTTTTTTTGTTTTTTTATTTTTTCCTCAACACTCATGGTTGTGAGGTTGGAACCAGACAGATTCCTGTGCTTGTTCATTTTCTAAGCATCTATAGAATCACTGACACATTTTAATGTCTGAAAGCCCACCGATTCAATGTCTCTAACAATTGTTGTTAATGCTTCCTTTTCTTCAGAATCCGGCACGTTGTCCATATTATCCTGCAAATTATCCAAAACTGTGTTCTCATAAAATTATGTATGAGCTAGGTAATTGTTAACCCTGACTGCCAAAGTGCTGGAAGTGTCAATTATCTTACCATATCCATCCAATAACCTCCCTTTTGCGGTAAGAGGAAGAGATCCTGGGGACACAGAGTATGTGCTAGAAATTAATGCCAAGATAGTAATTACCCTTTCCAAATTTACATTGTGTTATTCTATCAAAACCTTGTGTGACTACAACATACAGGCTGACAATGAATCAATGACTTTTGCCGGGTTTAGAGTTTATTTAGGTCATTTCCTCTGTAATACATTATGTTTTGATGTACTCTAAATATTTCTGTTTGACATGACAATCTCTGACTCATAGTGAAGCCAGCATCATGGTCTGTTCACTTCCTAACCCCCCTTGCTCTGAAGCACGTCTTGTAGTCCACTGATTTTGAGCTGGTAGGGTGTCATAGTTTTTATAAAGACACATGTTCATTTACCTGAAAAAACACTATGTGTTTTTTAACCAGATTAGCATTTTCATAAAAAAGTTTTTTTTTTTGGTCCAGAGAGATCTCTGTGGTGGCCAGCCTATTGGACACACACTTTTAAGTGGTAGATAAACTGTGTAGCCCTGCTTTTCTCACTACTTATAGAGCTTTAATATCATATCAATTTGAAATAACTTTTCATTGCTTTATCTAAAGTCCAGGATTCTGTGGAAGTCTTGATCATTTTAAAGAATCATGATATGTTCTACTGACTGCACCTATCTATTGATAAATGCTTGCACAGGTAAAGATGGCAACAGCTATATACACAGGAAAGGATGACACTCTGTTTTAAGGCCATCTGTGTTGTTAATGGCCTAATCACAAATGATTGTACTAAATACCAAGGGAATATGCAAAACACACACATCTGATACTTGTACCAGCTATACTAAATGCTCAGAGATGGACACAATGCCTATGATCATCTACTGGGCAAGTAAAAAGACAAAGCAGCAGCAACTGTTACAATTCATTATGCATACAAGTATGAACACTAACAATGCACCTTTCCCCTACAAGTGATTGCAGATACCCTCTTTAGTCATGGTCAATGAGACTAATCCTCAACTCCAGATTCGCTGCTCAGATGAGAAATAGTGACGAACATTGCCACACTAAACCAGTTGTAGAACATATTATCTATCTGCTATAGTTACACTTTTAAGGCCTAGAGTTATCAGAGAGTGCTATACTCCCAAAAATACATAAAGATGTCCACAATATGTGCAGCACTACACAACCTTATAATGGCCAAAAACAGCAAAAATAAAATGTGGGTGGCTGAACACTTGCAAGTGCTCACACATCAATACCTGCAGCAGGAAACATCCAAAAAGTGGTGCAGTTGGAACTCAGTGGAAGTCAGCACGTTTGTGAAGACCAGTGTATATGAAGATCCAGCATCCTGTGAAGTACAAAAACCTTGCAGTCAATAACTCTGAAGATAAACAATGATGTTATAGTTACACAGACTAAAAAGGAGCAACCACTTGCTCTCCCCACACCCCATGACTTAAAATATACTAATTGTTTAGTTTACTCTACATGGCAATAGGAGAATGTTACTATTGTGAAAATAATATTTTTGTTCTAATCACCCCTGTACCATGAAACTTAAGCCTCTCTCACAGCTTTTCTGCTATCCCATTCTTTTCTCCATGGGTGGCTATTGTGCTGACATGTCACTTATGTAAATTATGCAAGCCAGCAGAAGCTCTACCATCTTGATTCAAATACCTCCAGTGGCTGTCTGGTCAACATGAAGCTGCTGAAAGATCATGCATTACCGACCCCATGTTGGCTCCTGCAGAACAGGTACCACTAACCAGTCCCTGGTTGTTGGGGCCATAGTCAGAGCTCCCTCTCTATACCATGGAGCCAATTGTCAACATTTAATGTTATATTAGTCAAAGAGTTTTAAACAATTATGCATTTTACAGACACATTGAAAGCACCTTTAAATTACCTATGGGATCTTTTTTCATACATGGCAAAACCTGCCGATTGCTGATGGAAGATCTTTGGTGTTAAGCTGTATTGCGTTTGGTGCTCCATTGTAGGACACTGGTGGTAGTGTGTGAGACTGATGTAGATTCTAGGACTGTCCAATCATGGTGTCACTGACAATGGGCTTGCAGGTACATCTGCTACACTTCCCATCTTGCACCCATTGCAGCAGTGGCTGGGGTCATAAGATATTTACCCACAAATCACCATGCTATCATTCATATATGCCCATGTTATGCCTACATTGAACCACATGATAGTATGCTGCATCCCAGGTGGTACATGTAGCAGATGTCAAAATATCTGTTATGATCAAGCATAGCCTATGAATATTCAAGGTGGTGTCTCTCAAGGTCATCATAACTACTGTCTACATACTAGTTAATATATATTTATGAAGTATTGGCTTATACCATACATGGTCTGTAGCACTTCATGAGATCATCTGATAACCCCATCATGCGTGGAGCCAATCATGCATGTCAGTTCCTGTATGGCTGTAGACTAATTTTTCCTACATAAGACTCCACGAGTTGACAGGTCCTATATTCATTAAACACCATGACTCCAAAGGCAGTCATTGTTGCACAGACTGAGTAAGGTGAGCAGACCCTGAGACAGGAAGTACAAGAGATATTGGATCAGGGATAATCCAGGAGTCCAGTAGTTTACTTTTATTTTAACACATCTTATGACAAAATGTAAGATAATAAACATATTGTTTTATTTTAATTGACAGTAATAGCATACACTTCTGATACCTAATCTGAAATAGTCTTGCATTCAAGAAGCAAGCAAGTGAAGGGGAGATGGGGTGGTAGATGGGGGAACAGATGAGGGACCCCACCAAAATGTCCAAATTGGGCCCCACAGTTGCTAAGGCCAGCCGTATCCAGATGAAGAATGTAGTTTGAAGGTATCAGTGGTTTGGACATTAGTCTCCGAAAAAGGCTTAATGAGGGGCTTTTACTGCTTCTGAAAAAAACACATAGGGCTCATCTCCAGAGTTCTGTGCCAGTAATATTCCAAGATAGACATCAGAGTGGTGCCACAGAGGGCAATAGAACTGCTACTGAGAGCACATCTGGGTTAGGCCCACTTCCTTAATTAATAGCTGTTATTAGGAAACTGACAGCTATCTGTGTCCTCTTTCCCTGCTTGTTTTGTCACGTGCCATTTGTAGTTAGGTCCATCACACCCAACAGTGCTTATCCAGCCTCTGTCAGTATGTGACTGGTAATGTAACACCACTTTGCTGTCAGTCTATGCTGTCATGTTTGTCCCCTTCAGTGTGCCTTCCAGGGCACATTTCCTATTTCTTAACCTTGGCATCCATTTTCCTCATGCTTAAAGGGCTGACTCTCTCTCTCTCTCAAAGAAAAAAAAAAGCCATTTGCACACGTTTCCTTTCTGTGCCCCCATATTTATTCTCATCAGAGTACCTCATGTGTTTTCCTGTTGCTGCATGCTCCCTTTGCAAAATTGTTCAAGTATTCCCCATTTCTCTTTGTCATGCTTACACAATTTACTGGGCTCTGCTAATTTAGGCTAGTGTTGTTATAGATCATATTGTTTGCTTACTTTTGCTATATCTTCTCCATTTGTGGACTTTTGTTTTGGTATAATGCCACATTTTGTGGTCATAACACAGCAAAATCTTCACATTCTTCTTGCACAAAACATATATCGTCTGGTATGCTGGATGTGGTCATCAGACTGATGATTTAGTGTACTTCATGTGTGTAATTTTAATATATTAGGCATGCCTCTGTTTTTCATCTGCATTGAAATAGTAATATGTATGTGTGCTACTGTCACAGATATTCATTCTTTTAGGGTTCACATACATGGAGTAGCCAGAGTGTGGCACATTACTATTGCTATTGGCACTGTATACCATATTTATTTTATTAATGTACATTATAGCTAGCTTCTATGTTTTTAATTGTTTAAACCTTATAGACCTTTTCAACAACATGTGACACACATCACCTTCTGACCTCAGTTCTAGCTTTACTTTGGTGGATTTTCATTCATGACATTGTACACGGATGAAAATTCAGAGCCACCTTGTGTTACAGGTAGGATACAAATGTAGACTGGCATTTTGAAATGGATTTAATTGTTATCATATGAATTGTATAACCTTCCTACATTTTTTGCTGTGTTTTAGATGATGTCTGATGAATTCTACAGCTGCTATTCCTCACCTACCAGCTGACATGCATGGCTATCTCTTATACACACGTAAGTACTTTTTACATGGCGATCATTATCATATATGATTACAGAATCGCCATGGACAAGCCTTGATTCTTCTCCGTATTATTTGGCACAGTATCCCCGTCCTTTTTTGGACACGAGCTAACATGCTCTTCCACATGTGTGCATTTCATAATGTGCTTGTCATGTTGAGATCAGCCAGCTGCTCTGTGAGCTTAATGGTGCATTATTGCTGGAGCTGTTTCTTAGATGCTCTCTGTCTAGCGTACATGCTCAATGTTTGCTGCCTTAATCGGTTGTTATACCATGATATGACACATATGACGTCACACATCTTGCACCACAGTGCTGGGTATGAAATTTCAACCTATGTGTTCTCAGGAACCTATTAGAAGTTTTAATCTCCATACCATAGCTCTGAAGGTTTAAATGTGATTAACACTTAAAAACACGTGAACATAAAAACTCATTGTTATACATTAAATAGGCCTGTGTCCCTCACTTTGTGGGAGCTGAACCCCTCCACCCCCTCTTTATTTATATTTTCCCTGAGATAACTGTACCCTGGATAAGGGAGATTTCACTTGGATGCAACAGTCTTGGACTTTCCCCTAACTGCACTTACATTTCCAAAATTTCAGAACTCAGAGTGTATAGTCTCATACTTACAGCTCAGAGCCATGTCTTCCCTTTATGATGTATGTGGATCATAGATAACTCCAGCCCTTCTTTCAATACATGTACTGCATACTGCACAGTTTACAGCACTGTCCTTAGTATGACGGGACAGTTTGACCCAGTTACCAGTTCTGTACATCCTTATATATCCTGTGATGTCATTACTAGGCCCTTCCCCTCATCAAGTATTTGGAAAGGTACATACTGCCCACCAAGAAATCGGTGCTACATTTTTATGTGGCAGTGAGCTTGAGCAGTACCTCCTGCTGCCCCTGGCAGGAACATTGTAAGCATTTCACTGGAAGTACCATGACATGGATAGAGTCTCTTGCTCCCAGCTTACAGGTGTTCTGTAGAGGCCAGTCACTTAGACATGCCTCTTATTCCTCTAGTCTAGTACACTGCTCACTATTCCACAGCTAGTCACTCATACCTAGACAGAGGAAGATTGTTTGGTGTACATACCACTGTGGCTCTTCCTGTGTCACAGAATATTCGTTTTACCCTCCCTATCATTGTATATGCTTCTCTTACACCCTATGCATGAGTCTTGTAAGACTGGATGTCCTGAGCTTGCATGCTGCATTCCATTATACTGCTGAGGTCTTTCACGTCTTGGATTCTGCATTCTGCGTGCTTGCCTCTGCTGTCAGTCTGGACTTACTTTCGCTTGTCCTGACACTGATCCCAGTGATGAAGGCTTGTTCATCTCATCTCTACTGGGACTGCTTTTTTATCCTTCACTGCTGGGCATAATAGGTTGCATATTTATGCTATTCTGTAGACTTTACCTGTCATTTTAGTATTTTATTTGTGCTATATTTTTCATGTCAGTACTGTATACAATTTCCCTGTTACTTGCATTTTAATAATACATTCAATGCTGTGTAACTGTCTATGCATTTAGGTTTGGATTGCTGTGATGGCCTCAAGTTATTTGTTATTGTTGTAACATGTCATTTGCCTGTGCAGGTGAATGTTTGTTGTTAAACATATGTGTCTAACTTTCCTTTTCTTTGCAGGTACTGTGTGGTTTTGTGTGTTTTATTTATTTTTATTTTTCCTCTGGTGCAGACGTTTGTAGATAGTCTGGGCACAGTTGCTTTATGCTCCCATGGCTGTGACTTATGCTGCATTCTGTGCCATTTCCTTCTGGTGGTCTATATACATGCTTACTTTGGTGCATGTTTTTTTTTTTTGGTTTTTATGGCTCCCATGCTTTAGATTATTGATTCTTTTATGCATCTATTACCTTTACAGCATGTTTTTTTTTCTGTCCCTCTCTCCATTTTCTTTTGCGTACAACATTTTTTGTAGAATAACACATAACACCCAGACTGGCATTTCCCTTCCCTTACTTGGGTGGCACAGTGGTGCAGTGGACAGTGCTGTTGCCTCACAACAAGAGGCTCCTGGTTCAATTTTCAGATGGAGTGCCTTCTGTGTGGAGTCTGCATATTCTCCTGTGTTTGTGTAGGTTCCCTCTGGGTGCTCTAGCTTCCTCCCCCACTCCAAAGACATTTAGTAAGTGGACTGGACACTTTAAGTTGGCCATAGATGTGAGTGTGTGGTATGGAAGAATAGCAATGGCAGGGCTAGCCACCTGGTGGAGAAATCCTTGGCTCTAGATGACCGCCACTGTTGAAATGACATCTGACCCCATATGTAAAAATGGGAAAAGGAGTTGGGGATGGATGTATTCATTATTGCACTGTCATCTGTGCTGGTTACCTGAATCAACATTAGACCCTGGCAGTTGTGTCTGCTGAGATTTAATAGATTAACAGAGATCATGTATATAAATACATGTAAGAAACCTTTACACTAATTGTGGTTGTGATGGAGGCAAAAACTGTAACAGTGAATTACATTAATTTACTCTTTTTAGTTATTTTTTAAAAGACAGCATAACTTAACAATATATTGATCTGCAGTCACATTCCAGGGACATGCATTTATCCTTATTTATTAAAAATGCAACAATATGAAGTAATAATTGCAATAAATATTCAAGAACAAAGGTAATATAATACAAAATCAACAGGCAGAAGTTCATTTGGCAGGTGAACATGATGGCAGACAAGCAAAGATTCTAGGAATATAGACAGGATAGCATTAGTAAAGAAACGGTTAATGATAATAAGTAATGGCTGTGCTGCGAGTCTCAACAAATACTCAAAATAGTTTCAAAGGGTTTAGCAGATCAGGTTTAAAAACAAAAGAGTATTCACAAAATAGTTTTCATTGTTTCATCACAGACAGATAAAGTCTTGAATAAAAACACTCCTCCTGGAAGGGAAAGCTATCACTAGCTGTAAGGTATGTCAGTGCACACGAAAAACGCTAGGGTAACCCTTCCTGTTGTGCAGTCTATGAAAATTAATAATATGAATAAGGAAATGAGACGTTCCATTAGCTGGAATTAATCTCTCTGCTTTTTGTTATTCCGCATGAGTCAGTCATACTAATGACAGCCATAACTGAGAACTCACTGCAACTGGAAAATTACAGTGTTACTATATATTCTTCACACTAGGGGATATTCCCTCTCAAAGAAGCACTCCCTGATAACCCAAGAGAATCAGTGTGTGATTTGCAAACCAGAAAGCACGTACATATTAGTGAATGACAAACCATTATGGTTTATACTTTATGAAAAAATCACTGAGTCATTTTGCCGCAGTGAAACATACTTTTTGTAATAGCATTTTATAAGGAGTTTTTCAACGTGATCTTTTTATTGAATATCTCTTTTTCTCAACAAATTTAAGGACATTGTAGTTTACATAATATCTTGCAGATGTATTCAGAAACTACTAGATGAACAAGTCCTTTGAAGGGATGCACTTTACTTATTCAGATACCAGTATCATGCAAAGGAAGATGTGGGTACCGCGTTACACTTGTATGACTTAATGAAAGCCAGTTCAATCGGCTGTGTTCCATTACACTCAGCTGAGGGACTAAATAAAATCAAGGCTGCCTGTAAATAGAATGTCATACCTTAGCTAGGCTCACATTGTTAAAGTAACTAATAGAAATTTCGGTGAGCTCCAGCTGACCAGTGACGTCTTTCAACAATAAAACTATGAAAAGGTATATGATGAAGTTGACTAACAGTGTACCTAAAGAAACAAGTTGTAACTGAGTCAGTGACGAGTATCATTTAGACATCTGGAAAAAGCCATTTTTTTCAAGGCACACATCATGAAATTATTTATGTTGATGAGTGCTGCTGGGTGCTTCATGCTTCATTTTAAAAAATGAATTAATTATCTAAAAATAAATATTCTGGTGTGAGCTATTGTACTTGTAGGGCATGTTGTCATGTGATCAACACAAAAAAATAAGCAGCCGTTGAGCTGTTTTAGAATATTAAATGAGACAGCACTGGAAAACAAAACTAGCATCATTATGAGTTTATTACAAGTTGTTAGGGAGTGGGAAAAATATTTGTCCTGGTCCCCTTCAAAGAACACACATCACACCAAATGACGTTTGACGACCTTTATTAACTTCCATAAACATAACCTTTATTAACTTCCATAAACATAACTTTATCGTCCAGTATTCTAATTTATTAATCACAGCATAAATATCCATATCACTGTTAACTTGGGCAGTGTGGCCTCGCTCATCCTAACCAAATAAGCAGCATCCTTACCCACACTCACTTATTTACTTATCAAGCTGCGTCCCACTGCTCACTTTCATTTCCCACTTACTGAATTAGACATGCAACCAAATAAGCAGTTTCCTTACCTCCACTCGCTTTAACTTCTCAAGCATCAGCAAATGCTCACTTTTCATTTTCCAACTTCTTGAAATGAAATCCAATACCAGAGGGGGAAAAGAAGAGGGACAAGCCTGCCCCTCTTCTCCATCTACCCAAACTTATAAAATCACCACACAATCCTCTTTGTTCCGGAAACAGGGACGGAGAGCAGATAGCAAGTTCACGCCAAAATGTGATTCCTTGCCCAGTTACAATTTCATGAAACCCATAAAGTCCCTCCCTACACTTACCTCATTTCCTCCCCATCATCTTACTTTCCCAATTAACCCTCCCCCCTCAACTAGCTTTCTTCCCCTATCCTCTTAATTTCCATTACTATTCTTACCTAACCCCCACCTGAAGATGTCCCTTGAAAAATTGGTGTGTTACCAAACATCATTTGTCCCGGTCCCCTTAAATAAACACACATCACACCAAATTAAGTTTGACAACCTTTATTAACTTCCATAAACATAACTTTATCATCCAATATTTTAATTTATTAATCACAGCATAAACATCCATATAACTGTTAACTAGGGCAGCATCCCATTGCTCACTTTTATTTCCCACTTATTGAATTAAACATCCAACCAAAAAAACAGCTTCTTAGCTCTGCCCACTTACTTTTCCTTGTCAAGCAGTGTCCAACTGCTCACTTTTCTTTTTCCAAATCCTTGAAATGAACACCAGAAGGGAACAGAAGAGGGACAAGCCTACCTTGCTCCTCTTCTCCTCCCACCCTTCATACCAAAATGGCCAACAAAACCTTCCAAAACAAACCTAACCTTACATTATAAAGGTCAAAGCCAAACATCATTCAGTGTACTCCATCCTCTCTGAACCAAACTGGATCCCTGTCAACAACCTCCCAATGTCCTATTGTATAAATACCCAAGTCAGTCAGTTACCTAAACAGCCAAAATTAAACTGATGATCCCTCTCCAATGCCAAAGTGATACCCATAACCTTGCATAACCAATGTAAATCAAACCTATCATCACCTATCCTATTACTAATGGAAGCTTTGTAATTATTTCCAGGCCATTACCTGCCAAATGTACCACCAAAACACTAAAATCCCAACACCATACAAAACAACTGCATGCCATACTACTTAACCGCAACTTCCTTCTGCCACCTAAGGATATAATAATGCCCAAAATGAGATTTTCTTTCTAAAAGATCAGTTTAATAACAATCCAATCACTATACATACTATCTAAGGCAAAACATCTAATGACAGAATAGCATCTGCTGACCAATGAACCACCATCTTAAATGACTTCAATACAGCTATAAAGCCAATACCCCAAGATTGCAACCCAATAAACCTCTATTTCCTAACTCCAACCCCAACAGCAAAACCTATCTTGTCAACAGCCACAGTCTGTTAATCTTTTTCTTAAATAATTTTTTATTTTCGAAATAATATAATGTTTAACTATATAATCAACAATGAAACAAGTATTCTAAACCATACAGTCTGTCAATCTTCACACTATCAAACCTACCCCAACCCCTACCCTTCAAACATATAAACTGCCCAAGATTTAGTAAAGTCACATAACCCTGTTACCTGTGCAACTATACTAATCAGAGCTAAACCCACTCCTAAGCTGTCCTTGTCCCAAAATTTCACCCTTGAGTTTTTTTTTAATTATTTATTATTATTATTATTATTATTATTGCATTAACTTCACAAGTGGTAAATCAAACAAACCATGGCCTGCATCCATTAGCAACCCCAGAAACACAATGCCTTGCTTAGACCTGCAAACTTCTGCTTAAACAATGGAAACCCATTCCTCACATTGCCACATCCAATGAAGAACAGTGCTAAACTCTCAAGGTAGCACAGACCACAGAGAAACCCCTCTTCATAGCCTTGCCACAGGGAAACTCAAACCCAACTATATCATGCCCACAAAATCTGAACTAACGTTACATTGTTGTGACTCCACCCCACCTATGGGCAACCCCTAACTTCCCATAAACAATCTGCAAACCTGCTTTACCCTACCTCTAACAAACCTCATCCTCATCTGCCCCCCCACTACTCCAAAACCGCAACAACACTGGCATATCTTAATGAACACCAAATGAAGTAGGATTACCTGTGACCTCATTGTGTACCACACCAGCAACCGGAACATCCACCCCAGCAGAATCCATCACCTACAAAATCCACTTCCTTCAGGCCATTGACTGATGCCCACTCTGCACTCCCCCATCTGCAACCTCATTGAGCACCACTTCAGTGGCAGGAACATCTACTCCAACAGAATCCATCATCTTCCTAGTCCACTTACTTCAGGCCACCAATCGATGCCCACTCTTCACTACCCCATCTGCAAAGAAAAGGAAACTATAAATCCTCTGCCTACACACAAACCAAAACTTCTTAATGACAACCTTCCCCATTGGCTAAAAGTTCAAGTTCCTCGAAGCTCTACATCTAAAAAGCCCATCACACATTGCATGATAACAATCTAACTGATATCAATGGTAAATAGAACTGAATCATTATTTCTTAACAGGCCTATTCCATAAATAAAATTATCATACCTTAAGCATCCTATGACCATAGTAGTTAATGTTGTTAACGAGCTATTGGAAAGTGTTCCAGTTCACCCATTTCTATCACATCGTAAATGGCAGTGTTTCTCAACATGGAGATGGATGGAAAGACAATAATCAGGGTAAGGAAAATTAACCATCCCATACGTCTGCCAACATAAAATATGGAGCTTGCACCACCCTCTGTGTCAAAAGGGAGGCTTTACTTAACATTACTTCTGATAACAATACCAAACTTACCATAAGTTTCATATGAGAAGCGTGCACATAGTAGCGGTACTCGCCACCACAGAAAATCCACCATCTTCACTCAACCACTCATTATCACAAAAAACAAATACACGCAGAGCTCTCTTTTACTGCATCCATTTACTTATCATGTCAACTCGCTGAAAGGGTGCCATACTTAGAATTATGTACGTCAAACACCCTTTGCCTTGCGAACTTCTCAGGAAACAAATTAGCATAAACTGGTGTAAATGACCTCAGTTGTGACCATGAGGTTGACTGAATGCAAGAATGCAAGCACACTAGTGAAGTCAACAAAAAAGATATTCACTAATCTCTGACCCCCCCACCACCAAACAACCGCCTGCTGACCCCACTTTTGATACACAAGCACTCCCGACTTTAAGAACCATGTTAAAAGTGAGACCCTATCTGTGCTCTTTTGCTAATGCTTGCCTTGCCCTCAACCTCTCAGAGAAAGTGATGGAAAATTAAATACTCCATCCTTTTCATCTGTCATTTTAGGTTAACGACCTTGCAAGGACAACACCAAAAGTGTTATGCTTACTTATTCAGCCCCTTCATACCTACAGGCTCTGCAACCCCCCATTGACCCCAATCAAAGATGGGAGTCAAACCCTCTAGCATGTGTCTATGAGACAAACGCACTATGCTATGCCCCCTTTTAATGTCTACATTAAGCTAACTGTCAGACCTGAGAACTCAAAAATTGAGAATCCAGCAAAGTTTAAAGGACAGACCTAAATTATGAGATAAAATCTCTCCATTCTGCCACATCTGGGCAGAAGCAATGTCCACTTATGGCAACTAGAAGTAAAAGTGCATGCAAGCCATTATCTCTCAACCCCCTAGAGCAAAACATGTGGACAAAGCTATAAATAAAATTGGACAAAGGCCCAATTTTTTTTTATTCCTCCTACAAACCTGGAACATTGACAGATAACTGGCATTGCCTTAAACTGAAATTTCTGAAGGGCAGGAAATCTGAAACTCTGTCTATCATTATTCTAACTCCAAGCTTTAATGATTTGCCAGTAATTTGCCAGGTAACCATAATTCTATGAAAACAGACCAAAATATGAGGCCTAATCTAGACATTGTATGCATACTCCACAACATCCTAGAGTAATAAATCTGGACAAAGCCACAAACAAAAGTGGGACAAAGGCAAACAGGGACAATTTTTAAATATTGTTCCCACAAACCCAGAAAGTTACATTTGAAATCACCCTGGTAATATTGTAAACTGCATATAATTTTCCAACAGAACTTTCATATCTCTCATGCCTGAACCTGCAATTACAAGCAGACTAGGACAAAAAATTAACCCATGTGGTTAACTATGTTATTACCAACTGATGTAGCTAATGTAAACCACTGTTACAGATTACCTTACAGAGAATAATTATTCCCATACACACTTCAAAAACTACCATACAAAGGATCTCCCACCTGTGCCCAAAGACATCCACATCCACTAGTCCTCAAACAAGCCCAACCTTTTGTCTGCCAAGTGTCATCAACCCAACCTAAATAAGATGTGTGGATAAGCAATAAAGCCAATCCCTAATACAAGGCAGTGGTTCTGGTCAAAAAGAACTTTACATTCAGTTGCTGAGACACAGTCATGTAGCCACACCATCCCACGCATATTCTCCTTTCTCCATCAGCACCCAGCGCTTCAATCCCCAGCAGCGCCATGCATGATTCCATACATTAACATCACTCACAGGGACTGGGTACCTGCTCTTAGGGTAAGCGAAGTAGTTTAATGATACACGTCACTGAGTAATGCATCCAGTGTCAAAACATGTGAGATCCATACCAGCAGAATATATTTTGGCAAATGTAATCAATTCTTAGGGATTTATTCAAGGAGGCAAAATAAAAAAATAAAACCTCCTTAGCCAAGTAGCCTTCTTCAGAATTAACACATATAAAATTCAGAAAGTGATACAAGAAATATTACGTTAACATGAATTTTATTACCAAAGTAGAAAAACATCTGTGACATTTTGAGCCTCCAGAAGTAGGCACCCCTGCCAACATTTGCTAGAATATTAAAGCACTATATGAAAATATTATGTCAACTATGCTGCTTTAAGGCTGTTTTCTAACTATTTGTAACTTTCTCTTAAGTTTCTAGTAGGTTAGTAAATTAAGTTCAGTCATCAGCATTCTGTATATTTATCTAAATGTGATCTTTTTCCTTGGGGTAAAAGGAAGCAGTTCTATTGCATATTTAGTAGCAGTGACTATGTCAGCAGGTTCAAAACATGGAAAAAACAACATTCTTTTCAGTTCTCTAACTTCTCCAGTGTTTCTTTCAACATTAGAAAACAAGGGTTTTTCAAGGAGTAAGTCCAGTGCATTGTACTGATGAACAATAAAGACATAATTATAATGCTGTATAAGGTCTGACCATTATCTATTGAATAAAATGAAGGTTCTACCTATTTTGCTGTTTATTCAACTCTAGGAAGCCAAATATATGCATTTGTCCAGGTCCCAGAAAACTACAATTTATGAGAAACGGGCTGAAAATATGAGTCAAAATTGTGGACATTCTGTGAAAATCTGGACAATTGAGAGGCATGCCTGCCGTAACTCTCGCCAACAGCCGTTAATGCTGCACAATGTATGTGTGCCTGACAGGCATTCTTTGCAGTCGACTCACAACCCGTGAAACACACACACTCTCTCAACCCTCCCCTAACAAAAAACATAGCTGTGGCAATACTCCGCTCCCACTACAACACCACCACCGAACGAGAAAGAAAACCACAAATATGGCCATGAACAAAATAGAGACAATGGCCCTAAAATAGGGACAACTGAACCCCCCCCCCCCCGCAAACACAGAAAGCTCAGACAACCATCAGCCACATTAGCATGAATCTTCTGACGGGCATGACTGAAAAGCAAATGCCTGTCACCACTGTCTCCTTGATCTTCCAAAATCTGAAACCAACCTGCCAGAACACCTGTACACCCAAACATGCACCAACCGCAGCCTCATGAGAAACACACCAAAGCATGAGGCAAAATCTGGGCACTATGCAAGTATACCTGCCACAAATCTTCCCCCATCTATGACCCAGCACTTTAGAAACAGTCTTCCCAATTTCTAAACTAGACAATGCACTCTGTTCTTTCTATGAATCCACAAAAATCTATCCAGCCCATCCACAACCAAATTCTGCCAAAGAAAACAACCAATTCAGCAAAGATGCAGCCAGAAATATGAATATAAAGCCTCTCTCCACTCCAAACACCAATTATTATATAATGTTAATCCAGTACTATGCCTCTGCACATTTATGCTACACTTGAAATGCAACAATCTTTTTCCTATACCAACTTGCAAATATTGTACCTGCACATTTTGCATTCACAGTCAGTTTATGGCATGTAAGTGTTGCGGCTTTCAATGTTATTTACCAGCGTAATAGAGAGGGGAAAATAGATATAGATATAGATATATGTATATCTGCATATATATATATATATATATATATATATATATATATATATATATATATATATATATATATATATATATATATATGTATATACATATATATATATATATACCACCATACTCACCTCACCCTCATAACACTATTAACCCGAGGCCTACCCACACCCAAAATACCTACAGGTTGTCTTGGACATTGTACTTGCAATAACAAGTTTACGCCAATATGTGATTCCTTACCCAGTTACACTTGCATAAAACCCATTAAATTCCTCCCTACACTTACCTCATTTTCTCCCCATCATCCTACAATTAACCCTTTCCTCCCCCCAACTAGCTGTCTTTCTCTAGCCTCTTAGTTTCCATTACTATTCTTACCTAACCCCCACCTAAAGATATCCCTGGACAAATTGGTTTGTTACCAAACCTAATTTCTTAGGACCTGTAGTAGGCTGACTATTGCTCCTATGTAAACAACTACTTAGAAGTTTGTGCAACATGCAGCAGAGGGAATCATTCTCTTAATACTTCCTTGGATGTGTATTCATGCATTATGAATCCCAAAACACTGGATGTTAGGAACATGTTCCTCTATAAGACTTGCTAGGAAGTTGATCATTTTTATTTTAATTTAAAGAACAAATCTGCATGTGACAGTATCTTTGCTATGTATAGGGAATACAATCATTAAAGTACAACTCCATCCAAATGACAGGTTTTCCTTATCAGTTAGGTGTTTTTTTCTTCTCAAATCCTAGGAGTGCCACATACAAAGATACTATAACTTAAATATTATTCTCACTTTTTCCTTCTTGAGCCAATTTCTGTAGTTTCACTGCACATCAATTTGCATTTTTATATTAAATCTCACTTAATTTCCTTCTGGTATTTACCACATAGGATCTAGGAGATTACTAGGCTATCAACCCAGATATCATTTTAAGCCTAGCCATTTCATCTCAATTTAATTCCATAGAAATACTAGTCACTGCCCGAGATTGCATTTTGTGATGGCAGTGGATGTCCAGGATGGATGTGGGTGCTATCCCCAGTAAGATTTATGGTGACTCATCCACTCGTCCAGGTTTCTCTTGAACAGTTTCATAGAGGTACTCTGTTTCACGTGAATTTGTAGCCTGTTCCAAAGAAGTGGCAGTCACTGAGAGATAAATCTGTTCCTCCAGCATGTCCTATTTAAGTTGCTGGCTATATTTAGGTCCCTAGATGGGTAGCCCTAGTCCCATTTGATTTACAGATATGCAGCAAGTTCATTAGGTTTGGATCTTGGATTGCTCTGCAGGACAGGCATAAGTCTACCCTAAGAAGTCTATACAATACAGAGTATAGTGACAGGGACTTTAGTTGGTCTGTGTAAGGCATATGCTGGAGCCCCTTGATCTTCTTTGTTAGAAAACTCTGAGATCTCTCCAATTGCTGCAGGTGCTTTGTATAGTACATACTGAATGGGGTGTTATGCTCAATTATGGGCCAGATAAGTGACAAGTAAAGAGGGGTTATAACCTCTTTTGCTCTTGAGGTGATGCCTTTACTAATCAAGTGTGCTATGTAGAAAGCCTTCCTTACTACAGTTGACACATGGTGGTTGTGTTAAGGTCACAGTCAACTTGTTATCCCAGGTTCCTTGCCACAACATGGGTACTTAGAGTATTGTTGTTGGTTTGATAGTGTGACAGGACACTGTTTGTGCTGAAGGGAATGATGATATTGCATTTCCTTGCATTTAGTTTGAGACTGTGACTAACACACCAGTCGCTGGTCTGCATAAGACCCACCTGGAGTATACTGACATCATTTGGGGATTCAACGGTTGCACCTAGTTTGCAGTCATCTGCAAAATTGGTCAACCACAACCCCTTAGTTTTGACCCACACTTCTGAGAAAGGGTGGGAGGATGGCATAATGTTTAAGGTGTTTACCTGGCAAACACAAGGTGCAGGGTTTGATTCTCACATGGGTAATTGGCTAGGCTTAAAATGGCCCAAAAGGGGCAATTAGCCTAGTACTAACCTATCAACCTATATATCAAACAGTAGGGGGCCTAACACTGACACCTGTGGTATCCCGCTGGTAACAGCTCTGCTGGTTGATACGGAGTCACCCACTTTGGTAGTGTGTGCCTGGTTTGTAAGCCAGTTGGCAACCCATCTTACAGTGAAGGAGTTTACATTCAGTTTGCTAAGTTTAATGCCTGAATGCCTTTGCCAAGTCGAGGTATGCTGTGTGCACAGATTTACCCTTGTCAATGGCCCTGGTCACATTTTCAAACAAATCCACCAGAATTAACAGCCAGGATCTGCCCTTGACAAAGCTGAATTGGGTAGGATCCAGGGTTTGGAGGTCACTTATGTCTTTATTTATGAGGTCCATAATGATATGGTTCATGGCCTTAGAGATGAGGCTGGTCAAGTTATGGGTCTTTAATTCACTGGGTCTGTTGCTAGACCATATTTGTGGAGTGGAATAACTGTTGCTGTTCTCCATTCTGTAGGAACAAAGTCTGTGGTTAGGCTATGATTGAAATGGGTACTCAATGGTGATGCTAGTTCATGTTAAAACCTGTTTAGAAGACAGCCTGGGATGTTGCCTGGTCCCATAGAGGCTGTTTTTTTGTCTTGGACAAGGCTTTGAGGACCTGCTCTTCAGATATGTAGGGTAGAGGAGTTTTGGGGGAAGGTTTGTGATAAGTTAGAAGGGAATAAGAGAGTGAAATTTTCACCAAACCTATCCACTAGCAGGTTTGTGATCTCTGTGGGGTCAATGTGTGTGATACAGTTGGTAACCAGTTCTGCACATGCTTGGGTCCTACCTTTAGGCTATGTGCATAGCTGTAGAAAGCCTTATGGTTATCCTTGGCTGTACTTGCTAAGTTTCTCTCAAAGGAGCCCTTAGAAGATTTGACAAGTTGTCTTATTTGTCTGTTGAGGCTGAGGAGGGTGCTTTTCGATTGTTGGGGCATTCCTTTTGTTTTCTTGGGCAGCAACTTTTTGCATTTATTGTAAAGTTTGTTGATGCTGGATGTCCACCATGGCAGCTTGTTTTTACTTGGGACTCTGGCTTTGATTCTTTCTGGTACAGATGTGTTTATACACTTATGTAAGGATTGTACAGGGCTTTAGTGTAAGCTAAGGCATAGTTACCACTTCCAGCTTGGGGGGGGGGGGGTTTGGAATGCATTTATACCTTCCCCTAGGCGGGATTAGTTCACCTTGGTGAAATATTTACTCTGATTTCACCCTTTGTGAGTTCTGGTGTTAGTGCCAGCTTTAAGGTGACTGATTTGTGGTCGGTTTTAATTAATGAGGGTGTGACACTTGTGGCAGTGCATCTGTTTGACATGTTGGTGAGGACCAGATCTAGAATGTTTGTTCCTCTTGTAGGGGTATGAACAATTTTTTCCAGGGCATTTTAATTAGCAAAGTAAAGGAACTTTTGCAGTAGTGTGTTAGGGTATTATAGGTTTCCCAGTTGATGGTGGAATGGTTGAAATTCCCATAACAGTGTGTTCGGTAAAATTTGGATTGTCTCCGGTTTGGTCAAATAAGCTTCATGGGCATCATGACCTATGGAGGGGGATCTATAGCTAGCTATGACTTGAATAGGGGTCTTACCCACAGTGACCTAGACTTGGAATAACTCCATGGAGCTGCCCAGTCTAGGTAGACGGGAGGTGATCCAATCTAATTAGACAGTAGGTATATTTATATCTAATATAGATTAAAACACCACCTCCTTTGGTTTTCACATGTTCATTTTGTGGTCTAAAGGTGTGGAAGACATTGTAGCTTGGTAAGGCCAGGGTACTCTCTGAGGCCTTGAACCAGGTTTCTGTGACTGCACAGACAGCTACATCTTCTAGTGACAAAAGTACTTCCAGGGAGTGCAGTTTTTGGTTTAAGCTCCTAGCATTTAGCAGCATGGTCCTTATTTTGTTCTGATTGGCTAATTTCACATTGGTAATGTAGTTTTCAAGACCTTGCCTAAAAAGGCATTGTGTTGGAGGTAAGAGCCTTTACTGGCAGTCAAAAGCCTAGAGGTGCCAGGTGCAAACTGTCTCTAGAAAAGCATCAATATGTGTCGACCATGGCTTCCCATGCTGACAGGAACTGGATCCCCTTTGAATGACACCAAAAACTAAGCCAATTATTGAAATCAATCATTTTTTGTTTATACTGTGGCATCATTCTAGGTGAGGATAGTATACTGCTCAAGGCTAGGGACATACATCATCAAGTCAACTAAAGCTAATTTTGAAAAGAAAGTTGCCAAGGATGCCAAGGATTGCCATAAGGCCTTATATGGCTACGTCAAGAACCTAAATGGCAACGCTCAGGTCTGTTCTGAGCTAGTACAAAATGGAACAAAATACACTGACCCTTCTGACATTGCCAACATCTTGGCTGACAGGTTCAGTGCAAATTTATCCCCCCCCCCTCACCACCTACAGGGCCTATTACCATTCCAGGGGATTGTGTAAGTCCAATTATTACTGATACATTGGTTAACAAGGCTCTATCTAAAGCTAAAAACACTGCCTCCATGGGACCAGATGGTGTCCCAGGCTGTGTCAGACGCGAGCTCCAAAAGGAATTAACCCCGCATCTTAATACACTGTTCAGTCTCAGCCTCTCCACAGGATATGTGCCCATAGAATGGCACACGGCAACGGTGGTCCCGCTACTCAAGGGTGGAGCCACAACTGACCCTGGGAACTACCGACCAATAAGCCTGACCAGTCTGATTTGTAAGGCTATGGAGCAAATTATTATGGAACTCATAAATGGAGAGATTAGGAACCTCCAGTCGCTGGACCCCACACAGTTCGGCTTTGTCAAGGGCAGATCATGCCTCCTGAACCTGGTGAATTTCTTTGAGACAGTTACTCAGGCTATAGATAAGGGAAAGGAGGTACACATGGCTTACCTTGACCTTGCTAAAGCATTTGACACCATTCCCCATTCAGGTATTATTGATAAGCTCACCAGCCTGGGCATAAACCCTTACGTCACAAGATGGATCGCAACCTGGCTCTCAGACAGATCCCATAAAGTAAGAGTAGCGGGCTCTATGTCCGAATCCAGACCAGTAATGAGTGGTGTGCCTCAGGGCTCTGTCCTGGGGCCCCTCCTGTTTGGCATATACTTCTCAGATGTACAGACAAGCACGGAAGGGCTGCGGCTGACTAAGTTTGCGGACGACTGCAAACTGCGTGCCATAATAGAGTCTCCGGCCGACATGGAGATCCTCCAGAAGGGCCTAAATGAGACTGATGCATGGTGTCAAAGCCATAGTCTCAAGCTAAATGCAAAAAAATGTGTAGTAATCCCCTTTGGAAAAAACAAAGTACCCGCAAACTACAACATAGGAGGTAATCCCCTGAAATCTGAAGAAGAAATAAGGGATCTAGGGACCCAAGTAGATAGTCAGCTTTCCTTTGATAACCATGTTGCCAAAGTGGTTAGAAAATCCTTCTATGTGACCCATCTGACCATGAAAGGGTTTCCATCAAGATCTAAGGATATAATGGTGCCTCTCTACTCTTCCCTCGTCAGACCCATTATTGAGTACAATGCACCAATTGGAATGTACCTGGCTAGACATCTCCAGCAGCTGGAGAGACCACAGAGGTACCTAACCAAGAGGATTACTGGCCTCAAACAGTTGCCCTATGCAGCATGATTGAAAAAACTGTTGCATACTGCTTTCTCAGAGGAGATCTTTGTCTAACGTACAGAGCCATGTCCAACCCAGAATTGTTGAACATGCTCCATCTTAGCAAAACCAAATCTACTCAAGCTACATGCTCTAGGGATATAAACCTCAACACAACAATCAATAGAACATGCTGGAGGGACAGATTCCCTTCGCAGAGACTTCCCTTACTATGGAACAGGGTCCTGATCTACATAAGACAGAGCCCCTCACTATCACTCTTCAAGAGGAACCTTGATGAGTGGATGGGTAACATAAAGTTCACACCAGGGATCACACCAACAGCACTACTAGATAGGGGCCAAGGGTATTAGCTGCTAGTACAAGGGTCTAGGGAACTACTAAAGGGGCGGTGAATACCGCACAACATGGCTGGGCTAATATATGCCTTCGGGCAGATAGCCCAGTACCAACCTATGAACCTATACCTGCCTGGGACACATAGACACATAGTCAGAGAGCTCAACCATGTCTCTCTTCATATAGTCCAGTGAGGTACAGCTCAGGTTGTTCACACCAACATGAACTATGACCGAGTGTCTCACTACTGAGTCTCCAGTGGCAAAAAAATTGTTTTTTGAATATTACACCTTACGGCCTTGGTGGATGTAAAACTGGTGTTGCTACATGTCATGGGTGCTGTGGGGACTGTGTTAGTTGTAGCAGTCTTGTGTTTTGGAGGTCTCTGGTGTTTCAGTAAGTTTTTTGAGAGAACCTCCGCTTATGTAGATTTTTGTGTTTGATTCATACTATGTGTGGTAGTAGTGGTACTATGTGCATATTTAGTGGTGGGTGAGCTGGCAACCTTTTCCGTGTTACTGTTTTGAGTGCGAGAGAGGGTGGATTCAAGATTGTTGGTGTAGATACATCTGTTGCACTCTATACTAGTGTTGTTGTTGTATATGAGGCAATTGCTACACTGCCTCAAGTGGCCCATGTCAGCAAGGATGGCAGGAGAAACAAACGTAGTCCAACTGTTCATAATACTAGGTTAAAGACTGTTGTCACTAGGGATGGCTTTTCAGAATCAATCACAGATGAGCTCAGTGGATGGATATTTCTGCTTGGGTTTTTTTTATTTATTTTTTGCAAGTGGTTTAATAGGTTATAGCTCACTATCAGTATTTCTTTGACCAGGAAAGCACTAAGGATGAGGGCTACACTAGTGTGTTGCAGTTGTATCTAAGGAAACAATTGTTGAATTTAACTGTTCAGCTTTGGCGCATTCTATGTGATATTTTGAAGGCAATTTGAATAATGGAAGGGTAGATAGAAATCACAGTCTACTACCTTGTAAGAAAACAAAAAGGTAGGCCATTATTTCAGTTACAGGGTCAATAGGAAGATATAAACCAAGATACTGATTACAGTCAGCATTTTTATGAGTGTGTGTTATCAGTCAAGATAACTAGCTTCACACAGCAGTTAGAAAATGTGGTTCAGAACTATAATTATGAGCCTGAAAAAAAAAACACATTAAAGATTAACATTCAAATGTAACTCACAGTACAATCTTAGAGATGACCACTCACTAAAACAAGGGAAGCCACAGTAAAAGACAAAATAATACTCTTTCCAGACAGTCAAAATAGTGGGAAACTACAGTACTCTTATTGTAAGTTATGGAAAGATACTACAACAGTAAATATATATCTCATCAAGGTGAACACAGCCCCCATATAAAATTAAAGCTAGGATGCAACCATTGTCTGTAAAATGCAATCATGTCAGTAAGACAAGTCCCATCAGGCAATTTTGGGATGTAACATGTCCTGTTCGATTCTCAGCTAAAGCGTCTTCTGTGGAGACATGCGTGTATGGGCATACCTTCGTTGAAGGTTGTGCGTCAGGCCTGGCAAGTCGGTACGTAAAAATCTACTGCCAATCATTAGTGGACCAGAGTTCCGCTGTGGCAACCCCTAATCAGGAAAAGCCGAAATATACAACATTCAGAATGATAAACATACTGCAGAAAAGATTGACACATGATGAAAGATGCCAGTTCCATGGTATAGACTGAGGGATAAAGCCCTGACTGTATGCCAGGTGGCCCAGGTCTGATTAGCAAGCCTTGGAGCTGAAGAATCCAGAAGGTAGTAAGAGAGTAAGTGGCTGATACCTGCCCACCACCATGTGGAGGCTTGACAGAACCAGGAAAAACAGTAGTGAGGACTGGTATATGGATTTGGTGCTACCAAGTCACTCTACACTAGCCATCTCTGGTATGTAGTTTGAAACAACCATGCCTAGAGATAAGGTGTTGTAGGCTGTCATGATGATAGATGTATTCATGTCAGCTGCCTGGGGGAGGTTAAGTTAATGTTACAAATCTCTTCCCACAACAGCTCTGAACAGGGACAGCTTCTGATAGCTGTAGTGTGGTCAAGTAGTTCCCTAGCCTAGGGATAATTAGGGATCATTCTTAAATGCAGATGGTGACACCAGATATTTATGCCACTCAGATGAGGATGGCACTGAAACAAAGCAGGGGATTTTGTGGAATTAATGCACCCACCATGGCTGCCTGGATCATGGCCATCCATCTCTCATCTGATTTAAGGGTTAGATGCCAATAGCATAACTTTCTCTGGTAATAGGGGTCCTCCCTCAATGAGTGATATGAGTGGTCATTCAAGGTGAGAATACAAAGGAGATTAATAGGCTGCTCTGATTACAGGCTTGATGGTTAGCAGTCACAAGGGGCAAAACTCATTTAGAAAAAAGTATGCTGAAAGAATGTATGGCACTTTATCCAGTTTTAAAGTGTTGTTCTTTGAAGGCATAACCTTGTTCTGTGCCTGTTCTTCAATTCCTTTCATTTTCTTTTCAGAACATAATTCTGAAATGTAATAGCAACCAAAAAAAAACAACTGGACCAGAGAGAGAGAGAGAGATAACGAACGAGAATGAGGTGTTTGAGACTTTTTATCCATAATTTCCACCTCTGTAGTGCATTTACATTTATGCAATGCATCCAGGACTGTACATCTAGGAAAAAAATGTTAGCACAAGTTAGGATTTTTAAGTCTTCTTTAAGTTAGCTGTTTTGTTGCCTGCCTGCATCTTATGTGTTATTTTTTTGTAGCAAAAGGCTCTTACTGTTGATGTCCTTTCATGTCAGCATAACCAGAGCAAAAATCATCTTAGTAGCCAAAGGACTTCAAAGTACAAATGTGAATCCAAAAAGAAATGAAACCAGAAGTCCAACGCTCAATAGCTTTTAATAAAACATCACCAATGCATTTGTTAAAATATTCCTACGAATCTCCGATAAATGTGCACTTATTCTTTCTTTTAGTTTCTTGTTGGTCTTGCCAACATAGAAATAATTACATTGGATGCAATTAGAAAGATGTATAACGTTTCTGTATTACATGTACCTCTTACTTTAAACATAAATATTTGCCCACTGGTTTCATTTGTTTTTGGATTCATGTCACCATACTATGCAATGTGAAACTCTGCAGCTGGTGAGCCTTACACTCTTCAGGGCCACAACAGATTAATAAATTTTAGGGGGCACTATTTTATAGTATATAAGATATCCCCAGTATTGCAATTAAAAGCCCTGTGACCCCATTGTTGTCTGCTGTATTCATCATGTGACTGACTGAAAACACATGCACTCAGTTTTAAATCAGGGCAATTAGAGATATATTTTATGTGAAGGGGGAGTCAGCAGTGATAACCCTTGCACAGTTATTCCACGGTATTTCACAGTGTTGTATTATTGGTCCTTATGTTAAAGATGGTGGTGATAAATAGTTATTTGTTGTGGCTTTAAATAGTAAAATGGAAAATAATACATAAAGTAACCATTTCTGTCTGTAGTCCCTAAAAACAATTATTCCTGGCACCTGCAACCGGTTATGAATGCAATTGACTAGACCTTGTTGCTCTTAATTGCATGATGCATATGGTAACATTGTTTCATTTTTAAGTAATACTGGCTGCATATGTGGTAGGCTTGGATGCTGGGGTGGGGGTTAATATCATGAGCAGAATATTAACTTTCCAAGCTGAACAGCAACAGAAATAAATGGTTCATTCTGAGGCATTCTATGCAATACTGACCCTTAGCATATTGGTATGCAACTGATTGTTAATAACATTCATAACATGCTGGAACAAGACGTTTCACATCTCTACAAGCTATGATGCTATCATGTCCTTTCAAAAGAACTACTCTTTTGTACTCTGGAATATGTCCAATATATCCTATAATATATTGAAGGAGAGTATATATGTAAGATATGTGGTGACTTAAAAGAAGTAGGTTGACATAGTTAATGAGAACAAAGGTGATGGGAAGGCAGTAAAGGGGAATTTGAGAGTAAGAAAGTAAGGAAAGGTATATAATCGCGATATCTGGGGAAGGGATACAGATATGGATGTGTGCAACTTACATACAGATGTTGGGGATAATAGTGAATGGATACAGAGTGACAGAAAGTGGACAGTTGGTGATGAGGAGAGTCGAACAACAAACAATTATGAGAAGACACATTAGGGAGGGGAACACTGGAAAGGGGATATGGCTACAAATCAGTATGGCTCAGCCAGCAATACTCAGCAATCAGTCATCTCTGCATCTGACTTTATTTGGAGGCTGCGCCTTTGGTGATCCACTGGTCAGGGCTTACAGGCTGCAGAATTGACAAGTCATGTCAGGAGACAATCCACCATACTGAGGTAGGCATCTGCTTCTTGTTGCTCTTCAGTTGACACCTGTTTTCACTACTGATACTCAGAATTGATGGGAGTCCCCCTCATTACCACTGTCAGAAGAGAAGCCTTCACCCCCAACCCCCCGAAGAAGTGGACATGGAATCCATCAGAAATTCCTCTAGGTGACATTTACAATGGGGACCTGCCTTCCTCTGCTGAGATGAAGACCTGGTGACCACTGGTGATGCAGCACCAAAGGCATTAGCTGAATCATGCTGAGGTGACTGCCACTGCTTCACAACCTGCACCACAAGTGGACTTTAGTAAGGGCTAGAAAAAGACAACACACCAGTACATACATATGGCACACATACAATGGCAGTCACACAGTGGATTACCACACATGGCACATGCTCCCTGTTGCCAATAGCATTACTTCTTTATTGTGGCATCCTGCCATGTTCATCACTCACCGCCCAGCTGCTGTGAAAGAAGGTATGCACACCTCAGTACACAAGTACAACAGGTGCAGCAATAAGAAGAAAAAAATACTTACATGTACATCTCTCTTTCCTTAATCTCTGAATCCCACTTCTGAAACAGGTTAGGATGGTGCAGCCTCAGGCCACTGTACCGATGCTGGCACTGCTCACTAGAATGGGTGACACAATTGTCATCACTTGCCATTCTGGCAAACTCATGTCAGGCACCAAGCTTGCACAAGGACCCATCATACCTCCAGTAGGCACTCAGAGAAATCCCTATACCCAAAATACATCAATAAATAAATAAATAAAATCTTGATCTCCCAGCACACCAAGCTGGATTCCTGCAGTTCACAATGTCTGAAGAAGATCTGACCGCTATATAGGCCCTGTCAAGGAGTAAAATGGTATCCCTGTGCTCATGGGAACACATTCAAACATCATGTGATCATCATAGCCCTGCAATGGGGTAATATCAAACTATCATAGCACAGTGCTATAACATCATGATCCATACATGCTCTGTGCATAAGCAGACTGATCACATGCTTCCACAGGTCCATGCTGAAAATAGCTAGTGTCATTTGGGCTGGTATCTCATTGAGTTTCTGATATGATTCGCAGACATTGGTGCTAAACTGATTCATAATATAAAGCTTGGTGCCATTTTGTGTGAGAATACTTATGAATAAAAACCAGTAGAATACGAAGCTTTATATAGATTTTCTAAAAGTGGATATACAATCACTAATGGCAGAAAATAGCAGTGTAATCAACATCTATGGTGTGTGTGTGTGTGTGTGTGTGTGTGTGTGTGTGTGTGTGTGTGTGTGTGTGTGTGTGAGTGGGAATGCAGTACGATGACATTGCGCTATCATTTCCATTTGTTGTTTTGGTGGTGGTGGTACATACTATGGGCACTTTGCACATTGGGAAGAACAGAATAGAAGGGACATTAAGGCCCCTGTACATAAGGGTAGGCATCATACCTCTCAACGTATTAGAGCAAGAAATCTGGACAAAACCATAAAGAATGGTGGGACAAAGGCCCAAAGATAGGGACATTTTTTTTAAATATTGCTCTTATAAACTTAGAAAGTTAATGGGATAACAGCTTTTGCATTAGCATGAATTTTCTGAAGGCTATGAAGTCTGAAACTCAAATGTCTTGTCATTATTTTCTGACTTCAGTCTTTAATTATCTGCCATTAATTTGCTAGAAAAGCACAATTTTATGAAAATGGACCAAAAATATGAGGCGGAAATCTGGACATTCCGTAAAAATCTGTACAGTTGAGAGGTATGGTATGGCAGCAGATTGTAAGAGAGGATAATGGGGTATACATGCCAGCATATCTGGCCAATACACAGATGCAGAAATGGGTGCAGGCTCATGCCCACAGGTGCAGAGTATACACAATGGGGTTGTGTCCATCAGTACAAGGGCTGGTTAACTTGCCACAGAATGTGAAAGGGAACCAGTGGCTATAGATGGCTGACTTCCACAGGCTGTCTGATACATCCATTTACTAACATGTGTAACTCACAGCAGTATGTGATTACCATGGGGCCCTGAGAGAGAGGAAGCAGATGGAAATGTTCACTAGACTTGTGAATGAGCTGTTACTGCAGGTCTCCTGCATGCAAGGCATACATATCCTGGGCAAAAGTGATTCAGAAAAGCTATATTGGGACCAAGTGTGCTAGGGAGAGGTGCATAATATGAATGCTACCATAGCCACTGTAGCTACTGTACCCAAAATCTGGAAGTCTTTCTACATGATCCCGCTTCACAAAGGTGGCAACTCCAATGACCCCACAAATTATAGACCCATTGCTATACTTTCCCCACTGTCCAAAATTCTCAAAAAATGTGTACATAATCAGATACTGAAATTCCTTACCCAAAATAACCTCCTGACACCTACCCAACATGGGTTTCGACCAAACTATAGTATCTCTACAGCCTTTCTATCCTTTACTACACTATTGCTGAAGCTAGGGATAACAACAAACTGGTCTCATGTCTGTTCTTAGACATTTCTAAAGCATTTGACATGGTATCACAGTCCCAAGTACTTAACTGGCTAACCTCATTCTTTCCAGCTCAACCCTCTCTTTGTTTTCCAGCTGTCTCACAGACAGACCACAATCAGTCAAATGTCAGTCTTCTTGTTCTACGTTTCTACCCATACACACTGGCATACCCCAGGGCTTTATCCTGGGACCCCTTCTTTTTAGCATCTTTCCCAGTGACCTCCATTCTTCTACTACCTTCTCTACCCTCATACAATACGCAGATGACTCTACTCTGACTTTATTACACAACTACAGACACATATACAACAATCTTTCCTTTCTGTTAAAAGCTGGCTAACTGAAATCATCTTATCTTGAATCCTAAAAAAACTTCTTTTTTCTCTCCAAAGCCAGTGATCACCTTAAGCTCTCCTTCACCATCTCTTCCCTAAATAAAACCATCATTAATGCTGAAACCCACACAAAATTACTAGGAATGACAATTGACGACCAGCTAAAACTTGACTTAAACATCTAGCAATGAATTAAGAAAACTAATCAAAAACTTGCTCTTCTATATCACAATAAAAACATTTCTATCTGCTGATTCCAGACTCTCCCTAGCCCAAGCTTATCTACTTCCTAGCCTCTTCTATGCAGCCCCAGTTCTTACCATCCTTTAATCCTGCCTGCTCTCCAAAGTTGAACAAGCTTGTAATAAAATCACTAAATTTGGAGCTAACTTACCTAATTCCACCCACCATTGCCTTGCTGTTTATAAGCTACACTGGATTGAACTTCCTCATCATCTCAAGTTATCTCAACTACATATAACCCACTTCCTTCTCAGTAAACCCACTGCTTGTCTTTCTCTCCAATCTAGTCACTTACTATATCGCTTCCCGTCCCTTACTCAGTACTGACAGTTTCCTTCTCCAAACTTATAGGTCCAAAATGAACATTGGCAAGCTCTTATATAAATCCTCTATAACAAAATTTTAGAATAACCTCCCTAGCAATTTGTATAGTATTACACAAACTAACAGCTTCAAAAAAGAACTAAAACACTTTCTCCAGAAAACTTGGTTATGCACTGGCTAGGACTCTACTTAATCCTGATTCTAACATTTGTCTCTGACTTTTAATCTGTAAGATTTCTTGCTCTGCCCCATTTAGGAAATGCTGTTGAACTATACAGTCTGCATGAATGTATCATGCTTATAATTACTTGTATATTAGTATGTATCATTTTCTCTATATCATACTTTTATCATTATAATTACTTGATTATTGTTAGGTTACATTTTTTTCTTGCCTTTTTTTATACTTACACAAAATTGTGCAATCTTTCTATATATTTATACTGTGAAATTGTCTTTGTTACTTTTTGTGAAACCTATTACTATAAAATTGTAATTATTTTTCTTGGAGTTTTTCTCCTTGGGTCTCCACTGAAAATGGGCCTGTGCTCAATTGGACCAAGCCGGTTAACAAATGTGAAATAAATACATATAAATAAATAAAATGCTGAGGGGTGGCCATAATAGGTTTTCACAACATATGCAGCATAGGATAGTTAAGATGATATTCCATGCAGAGGACAAGATAGGGGATATTGACAAAGACGTGTCCACTATAGGAGTAAACCAACAATACATAGGTGGCTCACAGAGATGGAGGAGATCTTGCTAGGACTGTCTGTGGTGGGGGAGTGGACCATCTTATCTGGGGGCCATCTGGAAATGGGTGATGACTAATAGCAACAACCTGTCAGGAGGTATGTGAGGTTAGCACTACCCACTAAATGTTTCTATCGTACAGTGCATTGCATGTGTGCCAGGAATGTCCCACTGTGGACTTTTTACATACCTGTCCTTTCAGACAACTCTGGACTGCAACTACAACAGCAACCCAAATGTCAGGTGTGCATGTCTCCATATGCTATATAAATATAGAACTGCCTACAACAAAGCTTCCACATGTTTTATGGGTGGAGGATTCAACATAATGAGATGGCACATTTCTGATGGTAGCAGGTCTACTATGACTAATAATAATAATGGCAGCTGGCACATGGCACAGTCAAATGACACAGTAGTACTTTCTGCAACACTAACATGTGATGGCCACCCAGGTCACCAAGATGAGAAGCCCCTATGGAGGTACTGGCTGAAACCAGGACATCATCAGTGCAGGTTGGAATTTCTGTAAGTCTGAGCTCCATCTGGGCTCCCCATGAGCCTCTACCCTACACGGCCTCTGACAGTTGCACTTGAATGTATGCATTCCCACTGTAGTGGAGAGGCTTAGAGTTTTGTGGCACAGCCACAAATCCCGATCAATTCCTGATCTAATTATGACACTCACCATAAATCAATGGATGTGTAGACCAGTGATCCAAGCACAGAAAGCTACTAACAACACCATTGCAGATATTGTGTGTGTGCTGCATGGTTTGTATGAAGGTGTACAATACCCGTGCAATGGACTTATGAGAACAGGGTGCTGATCATGCTACTCAGATCTCTGGTGGCAAATGTAGTCTCTATGGTTGCTTCAGTGAGACACATACAACCCATTCTGTCGCTGCTGGCCATACAGCACATACCCATGGGAGGGTCATGATGTGAGATGGCCAAGCACACAACACAATTACATAAACTACACAGGCTGTTGCTGGGATGGCTTCACTATCAGCTATGGCCACATGACTTGACACACCTAGATGTCAGTAGCTGAATTGTTGTAGATGGTAATGCTTCTTTGAGTCCAAACCTGGGATCCCTCATCAGACTGCTATCATATGTTCCTGTAGTTCTACACCTTTTTTATTACCTGTAATTGCACAGAACACCACACCTCTGGCTCCCTACTGAAAATTTTGAGACTTGGCACAAAAAAAAAAAAATGACCAAAAATATACAAGAATAGCAAATATCAAGCATCACTCTTCTCCTTTAAACTTTTTTTTAAGGCCGGCAAGTCCCTTTGCACCCCCAAATTTACAAAATCTAAGCTTGCATTACCAAGAGAAAACAGAATATTCTGAGAAATGGTAATCTTGGACTTAGTATCTGGTAAGCCTGGATTTTCTGTAATTTTGATTTTCTGGAGTCAGCATATGTCCTCATGACCATCATCTAGGATGAAACGTTGTTGACTCCTGATCAGAGTACATGCAGTTCTACACCTTCCCTGACAAAGAACAGTTTGCATTCTGTGAGTGCAGGTGATTACAGTGGCTGTTAACAATGGAAACAACGCAGCACCTCAAACCCTCCATGGTAGAATATGATCCCTGAATCCCTACAACCCACCAGCAGAGTAAATGGCTACTATTTCACCTCTCATGACGTACCCCAAATGACAGTGCTGCCATCAGGTATCATTGTTTCCAACCCAACCACCTAGATAAGTGATGATTGTGTCCAGACTACCCACTAAGCTATTGCCTCTGTTGTACAGAAGACTTTCTACATGGCGCACCCCATTAGGGAGGGTATCTCATTCAGGGAAAAGGAGGTCATAACATCCCTGTATTTTTCCCTTATAGACCCATTATTGAGTACAATGCCCCTTTCAGTATGTACCTCACAAAGCACATGCAGCAGCTGGAAAAACCACAGAGGTTCCTAACCAGGAGAATCCAGGGCCTCAAACATCTACCCTACACAGAACAGTTAAAATCCCTGTCCCTCTTCTCAGTCTTATGCAGACTTCTCAGAGGTGAACTCTGTCTGGCATACAAAGCAATCTTAGACCCTGCCTTGATGAGACTGCTGCATATCCACAAGTCAAGCTCCACTCGAGTAACTCACACGTGTGACCTAAACCTGGCCTGTGACATCAAGAGGACTTGTTGGCAGGACAGATTTGTGTCCCAGAGACTTGCCCTTCTGTGTAATAGACTCCCTCTCCACATCAAGCAGAGTACCTCATTATCCCTTTTTAAGTGCAAACTGGATAACTGGATGGGGAGCAGAAAATACACCCCTGTGATTCTACCTGTGTCCCTGATGGACAGGGGTATTGGGTGTTTACTTGTCGGAACATGGGCTAAATTCTTGGCTAGGCTTGTAAGTGCCTCAGGACCAATAGCCTACTAACTTCCTATGATAAAAATAGTTATATCTGCTGCACAGCATGGCCAGTCCATGCACCACCTTGCATATTCTTGAGCTGATAATGCCAGCATAATTTTATTCTTTTATTTGTTGTTTTTTGCCATGGTTACCTCCTCTCCAGTGCCATGATGCATTGTGCTGCTTCATCCTCACATGTGGTATCACTGCTGCTTCTTTGTCCTCATACTCAACAGCCTGTTCTTCCAGTGCTGGTGCTAATACTATACTGAGCCTTTTTGGATTGCTTCTCTCTTGCTTTAGATGTTTACAGACTGTCATAATATACAGCATGGAACACATCATAGAAATGTTACTACAGGTATCTGGTGTATATTACAGCACCCTGCCTGATGTGTCAAGGTAGTGTAAGCATCCCAACAGTTATCAAAACTCATGCTTGATAACATTATGAGATTACATATGGGTAGTGCTGTACACATTCTCACAATGATCTGGGAGATGCAGGTGGAGTCATCATCCATGGCTTCAAAGCATATGCAGCACTGCCTGCAACACCACAATTACACCATTCTATTTTGCCTGCTCCCGGCATTCAAAATATGTATCTAAAATGTTCTGTGCAACCCACTTATGTGTGCACCTACTAACAAGAAGAATCTTTAGGAAGACTCCCCCTCTCCAGGAACAGAAGGCATAGCTCAGACATGAGCCATGTGTGGAAATCATAGTACTTGCCAGTGTGATGGTAGTTGGGGGAGAGTACGCCCTTTCTGTTGATGTATCTCACTCCCTGTGGACTAGGTGGGGACTTGTTGGTAATGTGTTTTCAATCTATGGTTCCCAGGAAAATAAGGAAATGGGCAATGTAATACAATGCCCAAATAATGGTGGTTCTTGACTTTGCCATCCCGGAGGACCAGCAGTACTCCTTCATATGCTTTATCATAATATTGATGAACTGATGTAGGATATTCAAAGTTGATGCTTGCAGTATGCCTGACCTGCCCCATGTTAGTTACTGAAAGGTCCCTGTAGCTAAGTTGGTTACATGATACTGGATACCTTTGTATCCACTGGAATAGACATTCTGTGCATCCCCCTTGATTCCACTTGTGGGGTGACACAGTTTGATTAACTTACATTTAGACTCCCTGTCTACCTGGTACCTGTCCACTGTATTCTGGTTTGTTAGGCCGTGGTACATAAGAAGAAGATAATACGTTTTGCTATGGAGTAGATGGCTAAGATGCACGGCAGCATGAGCTTTGGCTTAGATAGTGACCACTAACGCATGTTGTTCAGCTATAGTCACTGCTAATTCTACTATATTCATAGCATATCTCAAAACTCCTTGGTGGCTGGAATAGGTCTGTGCTACAGCACATACTCCCATTTTATATATTTCTGAATCATTCTACCACATTGATGTCATCATTTGTACAATCTGTATGCCTCATTTGCATAGGATTCTTCCTTTCTATATCATTATGCAATCATTTGCAAGTATGATATGCCGCACTAATTTTAGCATTGCATTATCTTGCTGTCTGTGTATCTGAATAGTCCATGTCCTGTTACTTTATTACCTTTGCTAACTTGTGCTCTGCATTGTGATACGTGTCTGAATTCTAGCCATGATTTCTTTTACAGTATTTGTTTAGCTGCTTGTAGCAACAGAATTTGTTTGTTTGTTACTACATAGTACTTAAATATATTAATGTGCACATTGTTCTTTGTACTTTTCTCACAAGAGTCAACTCTGGTAAGGTATATTAAAGATTTTAAATATTCTTATTTCTATGTCAGTTCTCTGGCGGAAAAATAAAATGTTCTGGTGCACTGAAGTTATTATTCCCATCACTGGGGCTTGTAGCAATATTGTAAAGCACAGAACAATCATATTTATATAGTGCTTTTTCCTCAGAGCTCTTTACAAACACAATACCCAAGACTGGTAATGAAGTGACTGAATATTATGAAAGCACAAGTATGCAGAACCTCACCCATATCTATCTTCTGGAAACTGCATATACCAGTTTTAGAGAGAGATGTTGATGACAAAAAAATCAGAGAGTTCCTCTTTTCTTTCCCAGAATAATATCTTATTCCATTTCACTGTCACCTGGACACCAAAAAGGACTTCACTAGAACAAAGACTGGTAGAAGGGACTTCAGCTCAATGCTTTATATGAGGAGCGATACAGTCCATTATTGTAGCATTCATTCCCCCATGCTGCCTTATGAATTATTGGACAGCACTTCCCTTTAGTTAACCTATGCTGCTTAACGGTCAAGTTATTTTCCAAAAATGTCTTTGTTCTGTTTTCCGTATCTTCCCCATCACCTTGGCATACACAGATGGCAGACTGAGTGATGTGCATTTGCCAGGATCTTTAATAGACTCTAATTCAGACAAGAAAACCATAATACCCACATGTAGTCTTTGTGCAGCTCCTCCCTTTCCAAAGACATATTATGTACAGCAAGTAGAACACCAGTCGTATCATTTAGCTCTTTAATAACTTTAAGAAGCACACCCTCTGAGCCTAAACCTTTGTATTATTTGACTCTGCTTAACTCCTCAGATAGTATCTTATTATAAAATGTCCCATTTGTCCAGTACCCCCCCTTAAATGCAATTTCCACACTACATTAGAATTTTCCAGTGTATTCCCTTTATGAACACAGACACAAAGAATACGTTTATCATCTGCATATGAACACACACACACACACACACATATATATATATATATATATATATATATATATATATATATATATATATATATATATATATATATATATATATATATATGTGTGTGTGTGTGTGTGTATGTGTGTATATAAATATATATGGGATCACTAGGAAATACTGAACGCCCAAAATCCCGACGCTGAAAACACCAAGACCAGATGACCAGAACTCCGCATTACTGAAAGACCAGAAGTGCGAAATGCAAAATCCCGATGTTAAGGGATTTTGCGTTAGCGCTTCTGGTGTTGCGGTTCGGGTAAGTAAGTGTGTGTAAGTGTGTTTGTGAGGGGTGTAGTGTGTGTAAGTGTGTGTTGGGACTGTGGTGTGTGTTTATGAGAGACTGTAATGTGTAGGTGTGTTTGCCTTGTGAATCTGTTTGTGCGATCTCAGAGTTAGAATAATAAAGTAGGGGGGTGTGCGGGGTGCAGGGGGCTTGCCACCCTGCCTATGTCTAGTGTAGGATGCATTGTTTGGTTGTGGGGGGAAGGTGTGTCGTGATTTTGAATTTCGCGGTTTTAAATATTTGGGTGTTTGGTATTTAGTAGTGATTCATTACATCTTGATAGTATCTCCCCTTTTAACATGAATAACTTGGCAGTCTTTTCTGTTTGAAGAGTCTGAGTTAGCTGCAAAGTACTTTGCTGATAAACTTGCCTTGATCAGTTCACTTTCAGGGACATTCTGTTGTTCTGTGGAGGGGGCTATCATCTTGGACATGATCTGAGTTTTCTATTCCTCTAGTTTCCAAAATATGCATGACAGTTTGCAGACTGGACCCAAACCTGATTAGGCTACCTAAAACATGCCTGGTGATTCTAGGTCCAGTTCACTACCAGATGATGATATCATTGCTTAGAGATGGAATATTTTTTTAAACTAAACAGGTCATAGTTACCTGCATCTTTAAGAAGGCAGAGTTAGATACAGATGGTCTGTGTAATTACAGCTGCAGCTCAAGTTTTCTAGTTTTTGGTAGGATTCTTGAATGAACCTCGGTGAGGTCATATATATGCAACAGAGCTGGGCATCACTAGAGTCTTTTAACAAACTCCTTCTTGTGAGAGTAATATTGTCATACAGAGTCGGTCCTTTTAGATTTCTCTGTGACATCTGATACAGTCGACAATGGGATCTTGTTGGATCTGTTCTGGCATTACTGTGGCATCACATATATTGTCATGGGATAGATTACCTCCTACTTTTACCAATGCACTCAGAGAATGGTGTCTGGGGTTAATTCCTCCATGTTTTAGGTAGCCTAATCAGGTTTGGGTCCAGTCTGCAAACTGTCATGCATATTTTGGAAACTAGAGGAATAGAAAACTCAGATCATGTCCAAGATGATAGCCCCCTCCACAGAACAACAGAATGTCCCTGAAAGTGAACTGATCAAGGCAAGTTTATCAGCAAAGTACTTTGCAGCTAACTCAGACTCTTCAAACAGAAAAGACTGCCAAGTTATTCATGTTAAAAGGGGAGATACTATCAAGAAGCACACCCTCTGAGCCTAAACCTTTGTATTATCTGATAATATCCAAGGATGCCTCACAAATACCAGGAAACATAACCTGTGGAGTGCAGTAGGGTTCAGTTTGGCATCCATTACTGTTTTCCAAGTATATGCTTCTACTAGAAGACATTATTTTAGGGTAAGGTTTGCAACACCATTGTTATGCTGATGACATTTAGCTGTGCCTCCCTTCCCACTTGAATCTATGGTGGCTTTTAACAAAGTAGCTGCAGACGTGGAATGCATACACAACTATGGTCAATATTCAGTAACCTTACTTCCTCTGAGATGGTTACCATGGGCACTCATCTCACTGTCCATAACTCATCTGCTGCAGTGACATTCCACCATATTACATATAGAGATAACAAAAAGGAAATGGATTTCAAAAGTGAGGAATTTAGGGGTGATTTTTAATCAGTGCCTCAACCTTATCTGCTGTTGTCAAGTCCTATTGCTTCCATCCAAGGAATATCACTCTTAGCAAAAACCTTGTTACATGTGCATATCTTCTGATGGTGGTACATGCCTCAACTACTGTACTTTAATGCCCTGGGGTTTCCAAACTCAGAGTTTGACTGTATGTAACTAGTTCAGATCTCAGCAGTTCAGCTACTGTTTGGGGTATTTATCTGCTGTCATATTACCATGCTTTTGTGGTTTCTGCAGTTGTTGCCAGTGCAGTCATATCATCACTTACAAAGTTCTGGCTCTGGTTTATTTGGCCTTTTATGACTAGGCCCCCTTTGTCTTAAAGAGTTTCTGGCCTAGTACCTGCCCTTTTGTGCTTGTTTTCTTCCAGCTTGGGAATGTCAAAGGTCACAAAAGTTCATTTCAATTCATCTTGTGAATGTTCTGCTGTGTTTCAGAGGCTTTGTAACTGGAACTTCTTATCAGGGTAATGAAGGATTTGTCCTGTCACTTACCGGGGTTAAATGATCTTTGAAGTAACATCTTTTTGGCTTCATATATGGGGTATAATATTGGTCTCTACTATCTATTTTAGGTTATTTAATTATTTCTTATTGCCTACTATTCTATTACTGTCATTTGTGATTTTATTCTATCAATGCTGACTGCGCAGACTGTAAGCACTTACATAAGTATGAATATAAATCTGAATTTGAACACCTCTTCCCCTGCTTTCATTACTGTTTCTGTCTCTCTAACATTTGCCTTCTCAGTAATTATATTGACTGCATTTCCACCTCTTTTACATATTAAAGTCTCATCTTTACCACCCATATTTATTTTGTATACCGTTGCCTTTTAAAAATTAATCACTGTTTTAATTTCCCCATTAATTCTATTTTCTACCTCTGTTTTTTCATGTATATTTCCAGCTCCTCACTATATCTTCCTTTATGTGTATCTATATATATCTACATATACCATTGACTGACAAATTCTCAAAGCCACCACTCCTAACTTTCTTAAATTGTTGCAATCTGCTTATCTGAAGTCCAAGCACCAAATTTCTATCTCTTTGTTAGTTCTAAAATTCCACTGTGTGAATGCAGCTCCCATTTATGCTAATGCCTCACCTGTGCTAGTAAAAAACACATTTAATGACACCTTCTCTCCTTAAGTTTCCATAAATATTCTCACCATGACAATGCTCCGCATTACTTCTACCATAGCTATCTCCCTTATAATCTATGAAGTAATTTTACTACAACAGGTAAAATAAAAATCCCTTGGCACAGTCATTTATTTTTTCTTTATATCTATAAAAATATTTTAATAAACTCATCATCTGCATGTCAGCATCCATTGAACAATGTACCTCAACCATTCATGATAACGTTTCCCTATACATTAAATGCTAGTTTTATATTCCACTGACCTCTTTGAATCTTCTCCTACCAATTAATAATCAATGTCCTTCCTAATATGCGCTGAATATCTTGCATTACCTAATCTCATGCTTCTTTTCTTAACCGTTTCTTATTTTGTTACAGCTATGTCCACTCAATGTTTCCATTTTACAGGTTTATAGGTTCATAGGTGTTTTCTAGGCTAACGACCACAAGGGCCTTTTTAGGCTTAGCCTTGCATCCCATATCTTTGACAAGTTCTGATTCCCTTGATAAGTGTAAGCATGGGCCTGGGAGATGAACCATTTACAGATTAACTCTGTCCATTAGAGACATAGGTGCCAAACCAAGGATAAATTTCTGTTTTCCCATCCAATTGTCTATGTTGCACTTGATTTGGGTTAGGGAGAAACTCTGCTTCACATGGATGGGGAGCCTGATCCATAAATGGGGTAGTCTCTGGGATACATCCCTATCTCTCCAGCAGGTCTTATTTATATCACAGGCAAGGTTTAAATCTTTAGAACGGGTAATTCTGGTGCTGTTTGTTTTGTGGATAAGCATGACATCCATCAGAGTGGGGTCTAACAAGCCCTGTATGCCAGGCATAAATCTTCCCTCAAAAGCCTGTAGGAGATAGAATACAGGGATAGGGCCTTGAGGTGGTCTACATAGGACATATTACTTAAGCCCTGTATTCTTTTAGAGAGGAACCTCTGTGGACATTCCAATTGGTGGATATGCCTGGTTAGATACATACTGAAGGGGGAATTGTACTCAATGATAGGTCTCATGAATGCTGAATACAGTGGAACAATGACTTCCTTGGACTTAGATGCAATAACTTTGTTTATAAGTTGCACAACATAGAATGATTTCCTCACCACTGTAGGCACATGATGATCAAAGGCTAGATTACTATCTATGTGTGTTCCTAACTCCCTGAGTACTGGGTCAATTCTAAGGGGTGTGTTGTCAATATGATCATTACCAGGGATGGATCACTTCCCAAAGGATACTATTATGCATTTCTTGGCATTTAGTTTTAGTCCATGGCTCTGACACCAGTTGTTTGTCTGTATCAGTCCCTCCTGGAGAACATTTATGTCAGTGTGAGATTCAATGACAGCTCATAATTTGCAATCATCTGCAGATTTAGTCAGCTAGAGACCACTGACATTGGCCTTGACTTCTGAGAAGTAAACGCCAAAAAGGAGCGGTCCAAGGACTGATCCCTGAGGGACTCCACTTGTGACTGGCCTCTTTGTAGAGGTGGACTCCCTAATTCTAACTTCCTGGGTCCTGTCTGTGAGCCAGTTGTCTATCCACTGGGCAACATATGGGTTCGTACCTAGCCTCTTGAGTTTGTCAACAATACCCGAGTGGGGTATTGTGTCAAATGCCTTGACCAGGTCAAGGTAGGCAGTGCAAACAACTTTGCCCTCATCCATTGCTTTAGTGACCTTCTCAAAGAAGTCTACCAGGTTGGGTAGGCATGATCTGCCCTTGCCGAAACCAAACTGGGTTGGGTCCAGTGTCTGGAGGTTTACTATATCTCTGTTGATCATCTCCATGATAATTCTTTCTATGGCTTTACATATAAGACTAGTAAGACTTATGGGTCTGTAGTTTCCAGGGTCTGTAGATGGCCCACCTTTGTGCAGAGGGATGATTGCTGCCTTTTTCCATTCATGAGGCAAAGTTATTGTTATTTCAGCAATATCCATTCCAGGCATCCAGAACTGATTTCAACTATGCCATGTTTTCCCAAGCACTTCTTGCATTGTTTCCCACCTTCACCTTCCAGCTATCATACTTAAGCCTTTATTGAACATTTCTACCTTTATTTTTTATCTGTTTTAGTATTTTATGATTATTATAAGGTGATATTTTAGAATTTCTTCTCTTCTACATGTTATGGGAGGGTTCCCTTTAGGTGCTTGTATTCTAATTGTTCATATTTAATTTACTTAAATGCTTACTTTATGCATTAATTGCTTTTGTTTCTTTTGTCTATATTTGCTGAAGCAAAAATGTGAGGCCTTGAATATACTGCTGATATTTGTACTCTGAGATTATAGTGCCTCAGAGAAAGAGTGAGGCCTGTTTTTATTGAGCTGTCTATCCCTGAGTTGGAGTAAATTCACAGTGAGAATAATAATAAAGTAAGGGGATATGAGGGTGAAAAGTCCTCCATATAACCCCCTTGCAAAAACACTTATTATTTTGATTTTGTGATGTTTGCATGTGTACAGAATTAGTTTTAGCTTGAGTACATGTGGAGGTTTTATTTTTACTTGAATAGCTAGCTTTGTGCAATTACTGATGAACATATGTGTTTAAATTGGTTTGGTTTTGACCCTGTTTTGATTTTTTTGTCCTACTCCTCTGCCCCCCCCCCCAGCCTAGTTTAAATTTACTGATATTTGAATATATCTTCTAAGCATATTCTTTAACATTTATTTTCCCAATCAGTTGATATCTAAGCTACCACTTGGAAATAGCCCTGTTTCTTCCATGTACATTCCCAATTGCCAACACACTTCAAGCCCATTTATAAAAAAACATTTCTAACTGTTCATTAAAATTACTAATCTTTCACTTTAGTTTATTATCCCTTGGTAATTGTAGAATCTTTGAAAAAAGCTGCTCCTTCCCTACATTTGCCATACTTAATTTCAAAAAACATTGCCTGTCTTCTGTAGTCAGCCCAATGGGACATAGGTAGGGTGTCAACACCACTGCTGACCAGAGTTTTGAATCTGGGAGTGGACACAAGTAACTGGTAGGGTTGGATCTGAGGGGGAGGATGAAACAAACATTAATCAGCTCACTCATTCTGGGGGGGGGGGGGGGTTGGATAAATCTAATGCCTCTGTAATCTCTGTTGGAGACCATGAGCCATATAAGTATTCTTAGATGACAGGGGCTGGTAATGGCATCTTGACAGCATTGTGCTAGCCACTCCCACAGCTTGGGACTTTGACTGGCTGCCTTAAGAATTATAGCTACTGGGTAAGAAAACAAATACTTGAGAGCATACATGAGACAATTCTAGGTATAGTAAAATGTAAATTATGGGTTAGGTGATAAAATGTTTTGTACCTACTCAAAATAAACTTAGGGCAAACTCCAAAAACAAGCCACCCCGGTGAAATCCTGGTGTGAAGGCTGTGGCCTGGCCCAGCAATCAAGGAGCATCAGTCCTCACCACTAACACCACAGAGGGCATCTCATAAGAGAGGAAAGGATAACAAATACACACAGTAAAGTACAATTTCCCTTAAGTGCACACAGAGATCACAGTCAGACTGGGGCTAGTCGCTGCCTTATTCCTCAGGTCCCCAATAAGATTCCCCACTGGCACAGCTATTGGGTCTAGATCTCAGCCTAGCTGGCAAGCTAACCTCCAGTACCCTCTCTGTCCAACCAGTGCTTCGTGTCTCTGCCCAAGTAGCTGACACACACACACACACGCACACACACACACACACACACACACACACACACACACACACACACACACACACACACACACACACACACACACACACACACACACACACACTTTGAGATAAGTATTTATACAACTTCACAGACACTCCTGGGAAAGGCTGACACAAATTCTCCAGCTGTGCCTCTTTACCCAGACTATACGGTAGAAATTACTGCCACCACCAGCTAATAATTATCAGCTACCAAAAGGCCCTTAAAAGGGTGTACAATTATTACTGTGCAATATTATTATCTAATAGTAACAAAAAAGAAACAATGCCGCCAGGTAGAGCACTCTCATTAAACGAACAATACCAGTAAAAAAACGATGAGAGCACCATGGACTGTAGAACGAACTCCAATAAAACTCCAATAAAAGCTCCAAGTTAAACGAATATCCATGTTTATTATTAAAAACAAGAGACAAACAAACTGCAGTGAAATGTGAGCGCTTTCGCGTTGTTGGACAATGCTTCATCAGACATGAAAGCAGTTAAGGAGCACTTCATTTTAAATACTGGCACAGGATGACATCATGATATTCTTAAAGAAACCTACATCCAAAACTCAAGAAACCTAAAAACCATCATGTGAAACATGATGTAAAACTTAATGTTTGAGAGGTCTGGACGCTAAGAATGGCTTAATGGTAAACCTATCATTAAGCCCAAATCTATGGGCTTGTAACTTCATGATCCATTTGCCCTCCCTCTCTTCAGTCCTATTTTTAACATTGCCTAATCTACCATTTGTGCTGACTAACTCCAAAACCTGAAACCTAAAACTGTGTGTGTTGCCTTGATCCACTATGTGTTTTGCCAAGGCATTCAAAACATTGCCTTTTGCTATTGCATATACATGCTCCCTAATTCGTTCATGTAATGATCTGGTCGTCATACCCACATAAAAGGTCTTACAAGATTGGCACTCTGCTATATATACTAAATTAACAGACTTGCAGTTGGCATAATGCTTGAATGTGTATGTCCTCCTGGTCTCAGGGTGTGTATAACTATCAGAGTTAGAAATATATCTGCATTGATTGCAAGTTTGACAGGCAAATGTGCCTGTTTTATGAGTCATCTGAACATTGGGACGGGTCCTGTCATAGCAAAGTAGCCTATTGAGTGAAAGCATATTCCTATATGCCACCCTAGGTCTCACATCAACCGAAGAACTGATCTTGTCATCTATCATTAAAAGATTCCAATGTTTGTTAAGGACGTCTAAGACATGATTATTCCTGTTTGTGTACGGAATGACAATCCTATTAACACTGGCCATATTTCTAGTCCTGGGTTGATCAGGTTGAATACAAGGTCTATTAATTAAAGGAGCTCCCTCAGCTGATCTGCTAAGATCACCTTCAGAAATGGCCTCGAATACATGTTTCTTCTCATAACCCCTAGATATAAAATCCCTAGCTAAACTTGCTTTGTGTTTAAAATGAAGTGCTCCTTAACTGCTTTCATGTCTGATGAAGCATTGTCCAACAACGCAAAAGCGCTCACATTTCACTGCAGTTTGTTTGTCTCTTGTTTTTAATAATAAACGTGGATATTCGTTTAACTTGGAGCTTTTATTGGAGTTTTATTGGAGTTCATTCTACAGTCCATGGTGCACTCATTATTATCTAATAGTAGTGTAACTTAAGCAATCTTAAGGCTTTGGAATGGCTTATTACAGGATCACTTATAAGCATGCAATGTACTTTAGAGGTTAATCATCTCTACATAAACCAGCCACAGGTAAAATGTTTAATAATAAATACTAAAAACACAAGACAGTACTACTACACCACAGTGCTATTCAAGAGTTCAAAGATCGCACAGAAACTGAAAAAAATTCAGTAGTACAGTTCTGACATAACAGAAAAAAACTTAGTCTAATCTTTATCATCCTAGCTATTTCTACAAGAAAACATACTTCTAACGTAACTTACTTACATAGAGCAAGGCAGTGCTGAGTTAGATAGTCAGACAAAAATGTTTAACAATCTCTAGTTCTCACTGTTTAAATTGAAACTCCATTTCTGATAAACATTATGTCATCTTTTTCACTCTTCCTGGAGTTCCCAGGCTGCACATTAATTGCATTTACATTCTTTTACACTTAGAGCAATAAAGGACATTCCACATGTAAATTCTGGTCATTAACTTTAGACTTAAAACAACATTTTAGTATTTTCTTTCATTTAAGAAACAAGCCTGTATTTTACATTCATATTTACAAATGCCAGAATTATGTACCAAATTCTATTTGGCTAGGCTGGCAGCCTTCACCCATCTCTACCCAATCTTCACACCTGATATAAATAGATTGTATAACAAAAGGAAGAAATCATGTTCAAAAACAGGAAGGACATTTTCAAACAAGGGAAAAACACCCTTATCAGTCTGAACAAGAAACTCAGGGGACTAATCAAGTCCACCAAAGCCAAATTTGAGACAACTATAAAGCTTTCTTCTGTTATGTCTGCAGCATTTTTGTTTTGTTCCCCATGATTCTCATTTATACTGACCCAGCCACCCTGTGCCCCATGTCTACACCAGGTCTGACTGCCATTCTCCTAGCCACCTGCCCAAGAGTTGCTCCAATGTTTTGCTGGAGCCAGTTATGGATCTTAAGGACATCCTGGAGACTTGGCCATCTGTGCTTCTGTTCAGTGGGCTTTTTTAATTTTGTATACCCTATGCACTTTCCCTTTTCCCATTCCCCCATACTCATTTATCCTGCCTGAGAGTTACTCACTCTTTGGGAAATCCCCCCATTAGGGGACATTACCACTGATTGCCTTTCCCTCTCTGCCACTGTATCAGTCACGCAAGCCACTAAATGAACATTGGTCAGCTGGTCCATAGTTAGGGCTTTATCATTCTACAACAGATGTGTGGTTCCAGTTATGTCCACAACCTCAAAGGCAACACCCAACAACATGCCAAACTTATGGTGAATGGAAGCACATATACTGAGCCAGAGGATATATCAGAACTGCTGGCTAATACATTTAGCTCCAGTTTTACCCCCCATCACGCCCAGTCACTCACCCAGGAAATACCCCCCCACACTGTTTCTCCACCAGCTATCACTAGGAAGCAGATCCTCAGTGTACTTTCTAAGACCAAGAACACTGCATCAGTAGGCCCTGATAATATCCAAGGATGTCTCACAAATACCAGGAAACATAACCTGTCAGGCCCTGTAGAATTTGTAGTTAGACTTAGCCATCAAACAGGCTTTGTACCAAATGAAGGAGGACTGCAACAGTTATCCCTCTACACAAAGGAGGGGGGGGGGGCTTCGACTAACCTGGGTGAATTCAGAGCCATAAGTCTGACTAGTCTCATATGCATAGCAATGGAATAAATTTTCAAGGAACTGATAAACAATGACATAGTAAACCTACAGACACTGGACCCTACCCAGTTTCATTTTGTCAAAGGCAGGTCATGCCAACTTAATCTGCTGGACTTCTTCAAGAAGGTCACTAAAGGTATAGACAAGGACAAAACAGTACACAATGCCTTCCTTGACCTGGCCAAGGCATTTGCCACAATACCTCACTCTGACATTGTAGATAAATTTACAAAATTAGGTATAAACCCATATGTAATTTGATGAATAGTCATCTGTCTCACTGACAGGACAGAAAAACTTAAGGTAGGGGACTCCACCTCCACTAAGATGCCATTCCCTAGCAGAGGACTACAGGGATAAGTGCTGGGGCCTCTTATTTTTGAGTTTTACTGCTCTGAAGTTAAAGCCAACATCAAGGGCTTCTGGCTACCAAGTTTGCAGACATCTGCAAACTAGACATTGTCATTGAATCTCATTTAGACATAGATACTGTTCAAGAGGGCCTGGTAGAGATAAATGAATGGTGCTAGAGCCATGGACTAAAACATAATGTGAAAAAAAATGCATAATATTAACATCGGACACCCCTGTAAATGACCACATTGATAATACACTCCTACAAATGGTTGGGGATCTGGGAATGCATGTTGACAGTAACTTGACCTTTGACCACCAAATGTCTATTTATTCTACTTTGCACAACCTAGACGTAAGGGCGAGGGCATGGCATCCAACTCCGATGCCATTATTCCACTGGGCTCAGCTCTCATCAGACTAGTCATTCAGCACAATGCATCCTTTGGCACATACCCGACTAGGCACTTGAAACAGCCTGAGATACCACAGAAGTTCCTCACAAAAATGATGCAGGGAAAAAACATGTCATAGATGGACTATCTCAAAGCCATATTCCTGTACTCAGTCTCTTACAGACTGCTGTGAGGCAATCTATGCCTAGCCCACAAGGTATTCTCTGATCATACACTGATGGATTTGTTGAACATCCACAAAACTAACAGCATCAGAAATACCTGTTCTAAGGGTGCAAATTTTGTCTGTAATGTAAACAGGACATTTTGGAGGGACAGGTATGTATGTGTCTTACAAACTACCTATGTGTAGAATAAGCCTCCCAGCCAAATGAAGTAAAACTCATCTCTAACCCTATTCAAGCAAAATGTGGACTAATGAATGACAAATCACAAATTTAGCCCTGGTTTGGCACCTATATCCCTAACTGACAGAGGCAGCCCATGAATGCTTGATGTGCACAAGCCTATACTGTAATCATAAAATTCCTTGGGGTATTAACATATGTCTGCAATATTTTGGTAAAATTGGGGTAAGCCTGAGTAGGCTTAAAATGACTCTTGGGTAGCCAGCTAGTAGCCAGCTATGAACCTATACAAATGCCAAGCTAACTAGAATATACAATGCTGTGTTGTATCATCTGCAATACTAATGATAATAGCAATCCAGTGAAAGATGACAGCACGCCCAGTTCCAGGGGACAGATTTCTGCCAGTTTAAAGAGGCCAAATATCTTATATGTGTAGACTTTCAATCATATCATAAAATTGATAAACACAAGTGCTTGTATTATTAGTGCATTAAAGTCAACATTCTCAAGAATAGGGATACCCACAATATACAACTCACAAATTCAGAAGATTTATCCATGAAAGAGAATGCACTCATATAATATGCAGTCAACAGTATTTATAATCTAATGATCAAGTATGCAGAATTATACAAACAGTGAAGAATTTCAGGAGAAACAGCATTACCTAAAGTAATGAGGACTGCCATCTTGCAATTTTAAAATATGGGAAAACTCTTTTATGAGGTCAGTCCTTGTCAGCTGAGCTGTTAATGAACAGATGGTTGAAAAGCACATTGCCTACTTCAGTTGCATTGCTGTTGCCTGAAAAAAAAACATATAAAGTAAAGCAAATGCTGGAAAGAAATCAGCAGAGGCATCTTATTATGATAGTAACAGAAAAGACTCTAAGACTTACAATAGGTAGCACATTCACCTTTGTTGCAGAAGGCTGGGGTTCTAGTCCCACAGCAGGTAGTTGAATTAATTTTCCAATACTCACACTGTAGTGCAGCAGATGGGGATGCCACATTTCTGAGTGTGTCATTTTTCAGATGAAATGCTAAACCAAGGCCCCATCTGTTTGAGCTAGTAGAAGCTTAGGTGGATGTAAAAGATCAAATGACACTTATTGAAACCAGTAGGGGAAGTTCAGTGGTGCCCTGTCTAAATTCCCCTAGTCATTATGAATGCCATCTCAGTTCTCCCTCAAAAGAAGCCATTGGCCTAATAAGACTAACCCAATCCACAAGGAATAACTTAATTAAAATCTAAAACAATAAAAAGCAAGATAAAAATATTAAAAGTTAATAAGTGAGGCAAAGGTAGCTGTAAAATGAGGAATGTCAGATTTGTGGGTATATCATTTTAAATGCTGTTGAGCTAACTTTAGTGCTAAAATGATAAAATGCATTGTGGTTCAGAGGTTCATAGGTTCATAGGCAAATATTAGGCTAGCTGCCCTTGAGGGTCATTTTAAGCCAAACCATTTTTCTTTTTTGTACTTGAATCACATTTGGATAGATTGACCTTACCCATTCCATGGTCGACAATTACATATTACCCCTATGACGAACAATTGGGATCATACCATACTGTGATCATAAATAATTTGAGGAGTAATATACATGGGAAAAAGCATTTAGGAGTTGTCTCTGTCCATTAGTAGTACAGGAGGCAGGAGTCTGTTCCAGAGCAGAGGTAACCTATGCGAGATATATATGTCCCTCTAAACCATTCTGTTGATGGTGTAGAAGAGGTTTATAGCCCTAGACTGAGTATATGTGATGCCATTTGACTTGTTGTTCAATAAATCCATTGGTATTGGGTCAGAGGATGCCTTACATGCCAGACACAGGTCAGTTCTTAGCAGTTTTAAGTTACCAAGTAACTGTGGTACACAGACATTCATAGAAGTTCACAGAATTCAGTCTGAATAAAGAGTCACTGATGTCAGATCGCCTCTCCTGACTATGTATTGTATTTACTCAGCATTCTAACATTACAATTGCCTCTTTTCAGTGGTGACTTTGGTGATTTCTTCTAACTAAGTGACTGTCTCTGTCACATAACATGCAAGTAGAGAATGCAGAAATCAATCCCATCATTTTAGGATAAAGTACATTAGCAACTTATAACTTTAATCTTCTTTCTTTACTGCCAGAAATTTTGAGAAATGTAGTGCTTTGATTCTACTAGATTTGAGAAACAAATCTTGAAATGGGTATAAGAATCTGTTAATCTACTACACCTGAATGAAGTACAAAAAACACCTTGCTTAAAAAACAGTGTTTTGATATGTTTGACTTGTTTTTTATAAGCACATGCAAGTGTTATCATCATTTCTGAGATGTGTTATATTATGTGTTTTAGCATTTTTGTTACACTGTTCTAGAATCACTAATTCAAAAAAGGAGATAAAGCTATAATTTGTTTTGGAAATATTGTTGTGTGTATATCTGCATCCTTCAATGGGAGAGATATTTCCCACAGTTAAATAAATTGCTAAATGCATATCAGTAAGTGAAGTTTTAATATAAACTGCTGCTTTATTTTAAAATGTATTGGTGATATCAAATTAGGACAAGATAGAATCATTTGTAATTTAACATGTTTTAACGCCAAACAGTCAAAATAACTTAAGGTCACATCAATATATGGAGTAAAATATTAACAATATAAAAAGCAGTTTCCTTGTGTAATGATGATTTGAACAAAATTATTAAAAATATAAGTTACCCAGTTAACATTACAATTTTTTTGAATAGTTTGAGTTGTCATAAAGAAATGCATATTTTTTTCCCTATTAATTGGGATATTTTTATATTCATTAATATATTCCTTCTCCAATAACCATTTTACTCTATTCAAGACCTTGAGGAGGTAGGATCTTACCATGGCAGTGAATGGTACAAGGCTGAGCAAAAAAATCTGAACAGGATAGGCATGTGGGGATGATGTCACGGGGTACATTCTATACTGCAATAGTTATACACAGGCTGCAGTGCTGTGTGTATACTACTGATTGCAACACAATGATTGAAAACACTTGAGATTGTGTTTAGAGTCACAGCACAGCAGAAATGCACACAGGTACAGCAAGCATACATTTCATTCGGGTTTTGATCAACGCAACACACTCTCACACACACACACACACACACACACACACACACACACACACACACACACACACACACACACACACACGCACACACACTCATCCATGTACAGGATCACTCATGTAATGTGTGTGCTTGTGTGTCTGTGTGACTGTGTGCCTGTGTGTCTATGTTTATGAGGTACTACAGCTGCTTGACTCTGGAATGGCCAGTAAACAATAATGTGATGCCCAAGCAGTACAGCTGTAAGGCTGTGTGAAGCTCATTGCCAGTTCCTCTGTACTAAGCACCATTTACATCTCATTATGGACTGCTTCTCTTTTGAACTTTCTTATGGAACAGTCCACACTTGTATACTGAAGAAACTACACAAGACCTGTTCTTGAGCTGGAGTTTTACTTTTTTTTGGTGTGTTTCTACATAGCCTGTGGTCAGACATAGGAACACAACTGTGTACAAATATGCCTGACCATAATATAGAAAGAATAATATATCTGTATGTGCTGTTACCTCTCTAGAGTGAAATGCATTTTGGATTTGCTTTGTATTTGTGGTAGTTTAATGCTAACACTGGTAGAGATTGTTCACCTTCCTGTGTCCTTGTTGGGGGACAGAATGACAACTGACAGTTGCAATTTCATTGCAGCACAGTATTAGGTAATGACCTTGGTGCACCACAGAGCGGTCTATGAATTGCATTAGCAATGCTGTTCATGCACTCCTGATAATTTGCATTTCTTCTGCACACCACAGCTAAGCCTTTGTGCACTCCAACATATTTTGCATCATTCATTTCCTGGACTACTAGCCTTATGCACTGTGTACCATGTCTATGAACCTCTTCTGATGTAGTTTAAACTTTCCTTCTTAGGTCCCCTTTATAAATAGGGTTTGCATAGCAGGGGTGACCTAGTTAATAGGTAAATCAACAAACAAACAAACAACTATGTAAGTTGGCATTATCATTTTGGAACCTATTTGTCTCTCATTGAAGCACTGCAACTCTTAACCAGTGACTACAAAATTCAGAGAAGATTTGGGATATCTTTAAGCACCTGACCTATAGATGTGTATATGCTTCACTGACTTTCAAAAAGGTGACAGAGCTCTTCAAAAATATTTCACAGTTAGCAATAATGGTGAAGCAAATGTTGCATGATATTATATAGTATAATAACATATTTGATTTTTGAAGTGCATAACTACTGGGAATAGTGGAAATCTAGGGATGGTAATACTTAAAACATTATGCACAAGAAATAACTGAGTGAGAATATTTACTTTCCAGTATTGGTTAAAAAAATGTAAAAACTTTTAAGTATTATTAATTGCAATCCTAATTATAAGACAGAAATCCATTTAATTTACGTAGCACATATTTTACCATCAGTATAAATACTTAACAGATTCAGTCCTAGCATGACACAGCAGAAGGAAATACATCAATGTAAATATCTTTATTAATTCATAACATTCTGGATATTGAACACCACAAAACATTAGGAGCATTCACTGATTTGCTCTTTTTTATGAAAATGCAGTGATCTAAGAGAACTATTGGCTGTTGATATATTAATGGTTCCTGGCACTGATCGGTGAATTCTATATGTAAGCAAAGCATTTTATGAAATGTAAGTGTTTATCAAATCAGCTGCAATTAGCAGTACATAATGCAGTTATATGGATGCACATCCTGTGGGATAGCATCCAAACCAGCAGAATATGAAGAAAAGCTTTGTTCTTAAGCATTTTGCAATTACCGTGGCGGTACTATGGCTTTTTTTTTCAAACATCCACAAGCCATTTATTTCAATATGCCTTAATTGATTGTGGAGACATAAATGGAAGTACAAGACAATACATTACATGAGAGCAGTGACACTATATAATTTTTTCTTTAATATCTTCCCTGATGTATTGGGTTTGAAAGCACTCAATTAACACATGAAGAAGTTATTTTCTTTCACTTGATGTGGCCTCTTGAGTTGTTGTCATCAATTATTTTTCCTTTTACAATGATTGCCTTTTGATCAACTATTCTCTGTGCTCTTTAACTAACACAACTTCATATTTTGCTGTGCCTCTGTCAGTCAGTGACGCTTGAAGTAATCTCCCTGATTAATCTGCAGCTCTCCTTCACAGTCCTGCTCCTCCTTATAGTTGATATAGAGGTGCTCTGCCTCAATTCCTCAGATCCTGTTGAACCACAGCATAGGGAGTCTCTGGGTGATGAATCTGTCCTCCAGCACGCTCTTCCCTGAGTAATGGGTGATGCCCTTGTCGCCGCCTCATGTTCTTCGGTTTATAAGAGTTTTTAGGGATTTAATCTGTTCCTTGAATCTTGAGTTTGGATTTTCATATATTTCAGGCACAGGTCACCTCTGAGCTATATGTTAGAGCTCGGTTCCCTGAGGTCATTTCAGTCAGAAGGCATTAGACACCTTTATTTTTCCCGTTTCACCTTTTTTGGGGCCTTTCAGACCCTGAGTTTTCAAGCTTGTTGTTTGGGGGCTCTAGAGCCATTCGTTGCATCTGGTGTCTGGTACATATTCAGATGAGTACACAGGGATGACGATGACTCTGGATCTAGATGTGAATCTATTCATGATCAGGTGGGTGATATAGAAGGTTTTTCATGATCAGCACTATGATATAGTCAAACCTCTAAGCTACTACTACTGAACACCTGTGATCTCTGATGCCTGATTTTCTGTCCTCCCAGTGGAGATCTGTGGATATTTTTCTGTCAGTAGCTAGGTTAAGCCTTTTTTTTCTAGGGGTGGCTCTATATTTTTTTAACGTTTAACTTCTGATTTTGGCGCTTTTAACTTCAGGCTTTTCTAGGAGCCAGTTCATTATCCATTTCTGTGAGGATGTCTGGATATAGATGTTGCGGTCAGTCTGCAGCAGCGCCTGCTTGTAGTCATCTGCCAACTTTGTCAGCTTTAACCTCCTGTGTTAAAGAAGAGTTCTTAAGAACAAGAGGACACCCTGTGGGACACCAGGGACACCACTCCTTTGAGTCTGACATGGCTGACCCAGCTTTGAGTCTGGTGGACCCTGTGGGTTCTGTCACTGTCACAACCCATCTTGTGATGTATGGGTTTGGGTTTTGTGATGAAGCTGTTGAGTTTCTGATGATACCTGAGTGGGATATGTTTTGGCTGGCGCCAGGGCTTTGCCAGGTAGGCCTAGGAGGTCGAGGTAGGCTGTCCATGGCCTCCTCAACTCCATCAATGGTAAGTCTCGTCAAGTCTGCCAACCAAAAGAGGATTTGCCAGGGATCTAAAGTGCCAAACAAAAAAGATCTTCAAATATTAAGTTATTTATGAGTTCCATTATGATCCTATTTATGATCCCAGTCATGGCTGGCTTTTGGCGTAAGAGTAAGCTCATTAATGTCTCGGAGGCCACTGTGGGTGGGACCAGGCAGCGCCAAGGACCAAGTGGGACACGCAGGATCCTGTCCTGAGCTAAGATTAAACAGCTGTCCTAACTGCTGTCCTAACTGTGGGTTTAATTCTCTCATTGACACAGCCGGGACAGCCAGACACCATCCGTCCCATGGATGCTGTGTTTTTGCCTTAGTGAGGGCAGTTCTCACCTGGGCGCTGGAGATGTTTGGGCTACAACCTCTCTGGAATAGATCTCCTTTTGGGGGGGGGGGGAGAGTTTGCACTGAACCTGTCAGCCAGTATGTTGGCAATGTGTGTAGGTTCAGTGATGGCATTTGAGTAATAGGCTCACTATTTCAGAAGAATAGTGATTAATTATGATACGCATTGAAAAATGACATTTGCTAAACTAAGTTTCACTTCTTACCTGAGAATAAATAGTCAGAGCAAATATGTATAAGCTAAGCCAGGTCACTCCTTGTAACCTCAAACATTGTGTAGAATGATTCATAACTGGAGCAATCATGTCTACTCTAGCTATCATTTTTGAAATACACATGGTTTGACTGCATTTTGTCAGTTTATTAAAGGAAAGACATGGTTGTAATAATTAGCAAAAATGTCTCATCAGTTTTATTCACTCTCAGTTCTTCACTATTCCAATGTGCATAAACAAGAGAAAGGGATAGGCACAAAAGTTTAATTTTCTCTTTGTTAACTGGAGGAAATAAACTGGGCATGACAATTTTTTCTTCCAGAGCGACCTAGGAGTTTTTATCTGCTAAAGTGACTTATTATGTTTCACAGCATGTGAGTAGAGAGGTTGTTGCAATCAAGCCCAGTTTTGTAAATACACCAAAGTAATTCACAGCACATGACTCCACCTACAACACTTTCTGTCATGCCTTTACAATAGCAAACAAATATCAACAAATGTTTACAGCATAGCTTGACTTTGCTGCTGTTGTAGTTTTGAAAAGTAGGTAAATTACACAACTATTCAGATTTTACAGAATGCCACGATTTTTGTGTTATATTTTTGGTCTGTTCCTCATAAAATGTGTGGTTTTTGGCAAATCACTTAGGACTGAAGCCACTAATAATGGCATGCATTTGAGTTTTAGACTTTATATTCTTCAGAAAATACATGCTAATACACATCCTGCCTTTCAAAAACATGAAATGAAAGTGCTGAATATGTGTTGTCTTATACATTAAAAGTGAAGTGATTTTACATCTACTGGAGTGGATTCTTGGGGAGAGGACAGACCTTTATTGACCGAGTGGTTGCCTTTGCTGTTCTGGTTCTTGGTATTGGTGATGTGTGGTTACAGCAGATTCACTTTGTTTTTTCTTGTGAGGTATGGTAAAATGAAGAAGACAAGTAACACATTTAGATTTTTTTGCAGAAGTTTATTAGATAGTCATGTATTAGAACTTCATGACATCATTTCTACTACTGTTATACAATTGCAAAAGAACTTAAAGCATGTACTATAACATATTTGATATAAATCCATATTTCCCCATTGCCCCTTATTTCTGCATTCCTTCCTTAATTTTCTTCTTCAGCTGTCATTTCTCACATAGTTACTGAATCCTATGACTGTGAATATTTAATATCATGTTTAAATTTTATGATCTTTCACTCTGTCTCCTCTTTAGAATTATGTTACAATCATCTGAATTCTAGAATTATGTTATAGTCATCTGAGTTCCCCATTTCCAGCTCGTCTAATAAATATAGAGCATAAAATACTTAGACTAAGGTCATGTTTCATTCTCTGTCAATTATCAAATCATTTTATAAAGTAATTATAAACTCACAGTGCCAGAAGTTAGTCATGTATGGCTAACGCCACTGTTTATGTCTTCAGTGTTACTATCAGGAACACAGTCATTCTCCTGGACAATGCTCAATTCATTCTGGTTGTCATGACAATGTCTGTCGTCTGAAGCAATTAAACAAAAAGCCTTGTGAAGGGCTATTCTTTTTCTCACTGGAGCAATGGAAAGTGAAACAAGATTAACAACAAAGATCCTTGCTGTTTTCCAGTTTTCACTGAATCTTAGTCATTACTGTGATGCCTAATGTAAAGTTTTGAGAAAACAGCTTAGAAAACCTCCAAATGCATGCTTTGGAGACCAGCTTAGAGTTTCAAGTGAAAAAAAAGATCTAGCCAAGATTACACTCACGTTGTAGGCAAAAAGCATTACACATCCAGGGTGAGACCTCCTGGCTGTTTTAAATTAAAGCTCATACTTACATTATTAAAAATATAATTATCAATGTAAATGAACATTGTAACCCATTCTGAAGAGTAGCATGGTCAGTTCAGCAGCATCTCCAGATAAAAGGAGTGAACAATGACTTGATGGCAGTCCTTGCTATGTAAATATTTTATGCTATCATGTCATGAGATATGACATTAAGTTATCATACCCTTAGATATTACTATGCTAAAATACAATGAGATATGTTAATATAATATCATACCCTGAGATACATTAATATGCTATCATAGACTGAAATATGTTATTGTTTTGTCATACTCTGAGTTATGTTATTACATGGTCATAATCTGAGATACGTTTTCATGCTGTCATATCTGGGATAAGTTATTACACTATTATACCTTGAGATCAGTTATTATGCTGTCATATCATTAGATAATTTATTATGCTATTATACTTCAAGATAAGTTATTTCGCTATCATACCCTAAGAATGTTACCATGCTATCATGTTCTGAGATAACTTAGTTATTATGGTATCATACCCTGAGATAAGTCATTAACACTGGAGGGGATAAATATATCTCCAAATACCATCATACTAGGTGATTTCGACTACCCTAATATAGACTGGGAACACTACTCAAGCCCAAACACTCTAGCCCAAAGATTCCTGGAGTTCGTAAACTCAAATGCCATGGAACAACTAGTCGCCATCCCCACAAGAGGAGAAAACATACTTGATCTCATCATCACGAACATGGGATCACAACGTTCAACACCGGAAGTATACCCCTCACTGGTGAGATCAGATCATAAACTAATCTTGCTGGAGGTCCTCATCCCGCCCCCACCTGAAATAAAAAAGACCACAGTGAAAAACTTCTCAAAAGCCGACTTCACACTTCTAAAAACTAGTGTGGTCTCCTTTAAGGCTCCTGAGCCAGTGGTAAACATTACTCAAACCGCTGAATCACTTACAAATGCCTTCTACCAGCACCTACAAGACTGCATGGATCAGGCAATCCCAAACAAAACTAAGACTCTTTGTACCAAAGGCAAGCGTCCAGTCTGGTGGACCCCAGCCATAAACAAGCTCTACAACAAAAGGAGGAAGCTACTACAAGATAGAGCAAAATTCTTGAAAGGTAAGACACCTTTGATCATTATAAGTAAAAAACTAAGAGCTCTCATAAAATCATCCAAGGCAAATTTTGAGAGAAAAATCGCCAAGGACTCAAAAGACAATCATAAGGCCTTCTTTAGCTATGTTAGAAACCTAGGAGGAAATTCCCAGATATGCTCAGAATTAGTTCAAAATGATAAGAAGATTACTGAACCTACACACATTGCCAACATACTGGCTGACAGGTTCAGTGCAAACTCCCCCCCCCAAAAGGAGAGATATCTATACCAGAGGATTGTAGCCCCCAAACATCTCCAACGCCCAGGTGAGAACTGCTCTCTCCAAGGCAAAAAACACAGCATCCATGGGACCGGATGGTGTCCCCGGCTGTGTGCTCCACGAACTCAATGAGGAATTAAACCCGCAGTTAGGACAGCTGTTTAATCTTAGCCTCACCTCAGGATACGTACCCAAGGAGTGGCACACGGCGACTGTGGTCCCACTTCATAAGGGCGGTGCCTCCACCGACCCTGGTAATTACCGTCCCATTAGCTTGACAAGCCTTATCTGCAAAGCCATGGAGAGGATCATAATGGAACTCATAAATAAAGACATAGGGAACTTGCAGACTTTGGATCCATCCCAGTTTGGCTTTGTCAAAGGCAGATCATGCCTCTTAAACTTGGTTGACTTTTTCGAAACAGTCACCAAGGCCATTGATGAGGGCAAGGCAGTCCATACAGCCTACCTCGACCTGGCAAAGGCCTTCGACACAATACCCCACTCAGGTATCATCAAAAAACTCATCAGCTTAAATGTAAACCCATACATCACAAGATGGGTTGCAAACTGGCTAAGTGACAGAACCCACAGGGTCAGAGTTGCTGGCTCCATGTCAGACTCAAAGCCTGTCACAAGTGGTGTCCCACAGGGCACAGTCCTGGGACCACTCTTGTTCGGCATCTACTTTTCTGAAGTACAAGCAAACACAGGAGGGTTATGGCTGACAAAGTTTGCAGATGACTGCAAACTGGGCGCCATAGTCGAAAACACATCTAACACAGATATCCTTCAGAAGGGCCTCACAGAAACGGATAACTGGTGCCAGAGCCATGGCCTAAAGTTAAACACCAAGAAATGCATAGTCATACCCTTCGGGAAAAACAAGGTTACCCCTAGCTACCATATAGGTGGCAATCCACTGAGCACAGAAGAAGTCATCAGGGATCTGGGGACCCAGGTTGACAGTAACCTTTCGTTTGACACTCATGTTGCCAAAGTAGTTAGGAAAACCTTCTACATTGCCCACCTGATCATGAAGGGATTCACATCTAGATCTAGGGAGGTCATCGTCCCCCTGTACTCATCACTCATTAGACCTATGATTGAGTACAATGCCCCATTCGGAATGTATCTGACCCGACACCTGCAGCAGCTGGAAAGGCCCCAAAAGTTCCTCACCAAAAGGATAAAGGGTCTCAAAAATATGTCTTATGCTGCCAGACTGAAAGAACTCCAGCTCTATTCAGTCGCATACCGCTTGCTCAGAGGTGACCTGTGCCTGACATATAAGGCCATGTCAAACCCAGATTTGATGAATATGCTTCACCTCAAAAAATCTAGATCCCTCAGAACCACAAGGGCGGGAGACTTAAACCTTGACATGGTTATTAATAGAACGTGCTGGAGGGACAGATTCATTACCCAGAGACTCCCTATGCTGTGGAACAAAATCCCGGTACATGTGAGGCAGAGCACCTCGCTGGCCTTGCTCAAGAGGAATCTTGACCAATGGATGGGAGATCGCAGATATACCCCAGGGATTACTTCAGTGTCACTGCTTGACAGAGGCACAGCAAAATAATAGGCATAGTTTTCTTCAAACTAAAGGGGTGGCGAAAGCCACATAACTATGGGCTAGGCTTATAAATGCCCTTGGGCAGATAGCCTAGTATGAACCTATGAACCTATGAACCTATGAATTATGCTCTCATAACCCAAGATATTTTACTTTGTTATCATGCCATAATATAAGTTATTACATATTATACAATGACTGGCCATTAGTGCTCAAAAGGTTGCATGCTGATTGGTCAGCCCAACCAGCATGCCCATTGTAAATAATGACAGACCTACAAAACCAGACACTTGAAACCAACGAAAGAGACAGGACAGACAAAAATAAAAGAATAATCAAGTACGTTATGCAAAACTACAGAAACGTACCTGATTATCCTTGTATTTTCTATGTCCCGTCTCTCCTGTACCTTCAAAGTGTCGGGATATCTGAGGAAAGTGGAAGAACACCATGGAGCCATCATACAATGACAAATGCCATTGTATAATAGCAATAACCCACTCTGTGGTGTGGTATATTGAAGATTTACCCACAGTTGGCTTTGTTTAATCACTTGGGTTTCACCCTCACACCATGTTGTGGATTACTGCTATATCATACCCTGAGATAAGTTATTATGCTGTCCTACCCAGAGATATGTTACTATGTTATGCGCTGACATAAGTTATTACACTACCATAACCTTGAGATAAGTTATTATGTTGTCATGATGTGAATGTTGGGCCATTTTGCCTTTTGAATCATGATATGTTATTATGCTAATATAGCCTGAGATATAGTATTATGTTCTTATACCCAAACTATGTTATTATGTTGTCATACCCTGATATATGTTATTATACTGTCATACCCTGAAATAAGTTATTATGCTCCCACACCTTCACATAGATTCTTATGCTATCATAACCTAAGACATATTTATTTTTGTTTTGTTTGCATTTATGCTATTCCTCCTCCTTCTGTTGCTCACATTTCACCTCTTTCACCTTACCAGAAATGTCTGTAGCTCTCAAGTCCAGTCATGTTTCAGTGTGTTGATGGTTTGGGAACCCATCACTTAGTTTGGCTACTTATCTATTGAAGCATGATATGTTATTATCATATCATACCCTAAGACATTTATTTCTGTTTTATTTGTGTTTAATCTGTTCATCTTCCTTCTGTTATTTACATTTTGACTCCTTCACTTTGCCAGAAATGTCTTTAGCTCTCAATTCCATTTCTGTTTCTGTGTGCCAGTTGTTTGGGAACCCATGACTTAGCCTGGCTACTTATTACATAATTTATTCAGTCCAGAGCCTTTTGACAGCGCTCTCCCACACACCCACATAGCCTTGTGACATCACATCTCTATTCTTGGTTAAATTATCCTGGCAATCTAACTTTTTTTATACTTTTATAAACACGAATGTATCTACTCCACCATGGCACTCATTACCTTGCTTAAGCTGCATTAGTTTGTTTTGTCTTTGCTCAAACCTTGTCACTCATGGTGTTGTTCCCTGATTTTGCATTTGCTCACTATTTGAAAGCTTTGGGTTAAAAATGTTGTTAGTTGCTCTTTGAGACCAATCAAGAGGAGAGAAAGAGTGATTATTTTTTCATGTTGTTAAAGCGATTATTTTTTCATGTTGTTAAAACGATTATTTTTTTATGTTGTTAGAATGATTATTCTTTTGCTGAGTGAGAATATGTAAGAAAGGTAAAGGGCTTGCCCCTCTCTAAAACTATGTTTAGAAATTATATTCAAGGAGGGTAATTGGATTCATGCATAAATATATGAGTTTTGTTGTTTAAAGTTTTGACATTTTGAATTAACACAGTGCACCCATCTACTATATGTTCGCTACTTAACATTTATCAAACAATATTCTATTCAGTTCTGTTCTTGTCCATTCATTATACTGTCACTGGTATCAATCATTACACTGTTACTGATACCATACTTACACTGTTACTGGTACCATTCATTACACTGTTACTGGTACCATTCATTACACTGTTACTGATACCATTCATTACACTGTTACTGGTACTACACCCCTTAAAAATGCAGATTAACACACTCCCTGAACTGTAAAGAGAAAAAAAGGTGCTTTAGTAGTTATCCTGACTTATTCTGGCACAGGGCTGGCTGATATATATTTTTAGAACAGTTCCTACTTGGTAGATGTATCCCTCCCCCACCACTACACTAGGGTTACCACCTGTCTCACTTTGCAAGGGACAGTCCCTCTTTGGGCAGTTGTGTCCTGCAAAAAAAATTGAAAAAATGGCAAATGTCCTGAGATTTTAGGACAAAATGATTTCCTATATTTTATGTGATAGTTGCATAAAACAGTTATTCTGTATCTGAAACACCTAAATGCTATAAGAAACAGAATAAGCAACTAAAATGCTACAAGAATAAGCTTTTAATTAGGCAAAAAAGTGAAGCTGAAGCTCTGTCCTTTGTATTGGCCGTGGGTATGTTTTGCTCTGCAAAATCTGACAATTGTACTGAAAATGTCCCACTTTGGGCATTTGAAAAGGGGGCAACCCTACTCTACACCTATCACATTTGGCCCCAACTATTATTAGAACCTGAAGCACGGTGCACCATTTTTGAATTTCCTTTTCATTTCCACTCACTTTACGCCGAGCGTGTTTGCATGGTTGCGTGCTCACCAGGTACCTCATTTCAACTATATTGTTTAATCTTATCAAATGGTTGTCAAACTATGTGTGTGTCTTTTTGATAATTAAAACACTCTCATTTTAATATTGTTAAACATTGCATTGCAAGGGCTGCTAGCACTACGTAATAACGTACAAGACTGTACTTGAATCTTTTTTCCTACTTCCTTTCTAATTACTGCTAATAGCTCCTTGTTGTGATATATTTAGAGCTTTAAAGAAATCTAACAGTATAGATACTGTCTAGTGCCTATACCTGAATTAGCATACCACTTAGCTTGTACTCTCTTCCATGCTACAGTTACATGGCGTTTAGAAGCAGGTTACATGATGCTTTAGTGCTCTGATAAGCGACTGCTTTGGGTGCATGTCTCTGTGTTAATCCGTTTTTACTGGTCTCTGTAAATTGCCTGCATCGGGCAAATGTCTCAGTGTTTATGAGCTTTTCTGGCCTCTGTTGAATGAATACTAGCTGGTCTTTATGACATAAGTGTAAACTGCCCACAGCTGTTATACAGTACATGATGGCTTATTGAAAGTGCTGCTAACTTTTTCTAATGTGTTTTACATCTCTGTGCTTTGGGCAACTGTTCTACTACCTAACCCCATCCAATAAATGCTCTTTTTTTCTTTCTCCTAGTTTCTCTCCCCTGCTTCTACAAATTAAAATAATCTCCCAGTGCTAAGCACAGTAAAAGTATTGCCAGCCAGGAATCAAGTCCGGACCAAAACCTAGCCAGAAAAGAAAACCTCGGGAGACAGAAATAAAGTATGAAAATGTCTCCCTCAGATAATGTGCACTAGTTATTTGTAAGCTTGTATTGATTTGAACTTATCTGCCTTATTCCACCTTGCATTTAGGTATTTTAACCCTGGGTGAGCACTATACTGCAGGGACCTGACTATCTATACCCACCCTCACACCCTCCCCCCCCAGTATTCCATACTCTTACTACCACTCACTCCCCTTAAAAATACAGATTAACAAACTCCCTGAACTGTAAAGTGAAAAAAGTATTTTAGTAGTTATCCTGACTTATTCTGGCACAGGGCTGGCTGATAGCTTTTCTGTTAGAACAGTTCCTACTCAGTATGTGTAGCCCCACTCGGGCTCGCTTCACACACCTCCCATTCCCATTCCCACCCCCCCATTTAATTTCCTTTATACCTATCCAACCAAACCATACCTCTCTAGTTCCACCCTAATCCCCTCCCCTCTATTTCCGTTCTTGCACACCTCATCCCCTTTGCACCTCCTCATACTCACTTGCCTATTCCCTGTCACATCCTACACTAAATACCTCTCATTCCTCGCTGTCACCATCTCTTCTACTCTTGCAAATTATCATGTCTTCTAAAACGCAAACCATATTCCTACTACCGCTATTCTATCTCCTTTACTACCTCACCTCCTACCACTCCCAACTACCTTCACCCCATTTCCACCCCTCAAGCTGGACTATAAACTCAAGTACAAAACCCCAGCCACATCTACAAATCTGTCCTTCTATCCTTCCCCCTACCATTCCCATTCCTAAAATAAAATTATGTCCCCCTGCCCCAACTTCTTTAAAACAAAAAATAAATCTCCCCCTACTCAAACAATTACTCTACTTCAAACCTCTACTTCTATCAGGAGACATTCATCCTAACCCTGGCCTCTCAGACTCTACCCTGAACAGTAATCCTCAAGTACCTAAACCAACCAATCTCTCTTACTCAAAAAAACAAGTATATTTCTGCTCTATTAACCTCAGGGGTTTAGCAAATAAAGTTCATGAATTCCATGCCTGGTTAGCTAACAATATTCCTGACATAGTCATCCTAACTGAAACATGGTTGAAACCACAATACTAAGACAGTGAACTTATCCCACCTGGCTATAACATCCTTAGACTTGATCGGCATAAGAAAAAGGAGGAGGAGTTGCCATAATGTACTCTGATCATTTCTCTCTAATTAGTCCCAACTCTCCTTTACCCCCCTTTTCTACAGCTGAACTTCTACTGACCAACTTCAAACGTAACAATTTCACAACCATAACTGTTGTAGCAATCTATATCCCCTGGAGATAATATTAACATACTCGAAAACATCCTATCCCACCTCTCTCAGACCATCCACAATGAAACCATCATAGTGGGAGATGTAAATATAGACTGGCTCTCAATATAAACTCCCAACCCTACTTCTTGTATTAACATGCACAGATTTGAGCAGATAATCACACCCCCAACTTATATTAATAAATCTCACCTCCCAAGCTCTCTTCTGGATTAGATTTTGGTCTCCCAGTCCCAAAACTACCATAACTCCCAGACCCTTCCAAATGTCCTTAGTGACCACTGCCCTATAGCTATCACCAGACATACTCCCCACTTCACCAGACCCTGCAAGTATATTACCTCCTGCAAACATTCAAATTTCTGCCCTGACTCTTTCATTGACCTACTCTCTAGAATTAACTGGTCTCACCTCACCACTCTCCCCTTAGATGAAGCTGTCCACTCTTTCAACACAACCTTCCTTGACATTCTCAACTCCCTCACTCCTATCCTCACAATTAAAATCAAATCCAACACTGTTACTTGGCTTACTAAATCTACCTGAACCCTCATGAAAAACCGAGACAGGATATGGAAAATAAGGACAAAAAACAGGACCCCTTCTCTCCTTCAGACCTATAAAGAACTTAGAAACAAAATCAAAAAAATCATCCACAATGACAAATTGAACTTCTATGCAAACCCCCCAGTACAATAAAATCAGACCCTAAAAAATTCTGGAACTTTATCAATCATATTTTACATCTTGGAAACCCTTGCCCTCCTAACCCTTGCCCTAATAAAACCCCTGAAGACACTGCCATTAAATTTAACAATCATTTCATAGACTTGATAACCACCATAATCAATTCTCTTGCCTTTAGCAACAATGTCAACACCCTCACTAACTCATTTCTCTTCCCAGCCCTTCAAACTCTTTCTTTCTTAAAGCAGTACTAACAAACTATATAATATCCTTCTCTCCAAACTCAAACCCTGCTCCCCCTGAGCTGATAATCTACCATCCTATTTCCTACAGATTGCTTCCGAACCCCTGGCCTATCCTATTTCTATCTTGATCACCTGCTCTATTTCTGAATCCTATGTCTCCTCTATATGGAAAAAATTCTTCAGATTACCCATTCACAAAGGTGGAAATTCCTCTGGTATATCAAACTTCAGACCAATTGCTATACTATCTCCTCTCTCTAAAATTCTAGAGAAATGCATTCACAAGCAGATAATGCAGTACCTTCTCCAAGAAAACCTTCTCACACACACACACACACACACACACACACACACACACACACACACACACACACCACGGATTCCATCCTAGTCATAGTACAACAATTGCACTAATATCCTTCATCAGTGCAGTATCTCCTGCTCATGATAACAATAAACTTGTCTCATGCCTGTTCCTCGACCTCTCTAAAGCTTTTGACACTGTCTCCCATCCTCTCCTCTTGGACAAATTCACTTACTTAAAATTCTCTTCTCCTACTATTTCCTGGTTCTCTAGCTATTTCAGTAACCACCAGCAGTCAGTTAAATGGCTCACTGCACTATCACCCCCCTCACTGTACAAATGGGTGTCCCCCAGGGATCTATCCTTGCACCACTGCTTTTCAATATTTTCACTAACTTACTCTATACCTCTTGTCCCCAGTCATCACTTGTGCAATATGCTGATGACTCTACGGTCATCACCATTGCAGATAACACATCAGACCGCAACTCTGCTACCCAGACATCCTTCAATACCATTGAAACATGGCTTAGTGATAACAAATTAATTCTGAATACTAAAAAAACTAAGCTCCTACTCTTCCTCCCCAAAAACCTCACCAATCTCAAAACTACATTTAACATTTTATCAAGCAATAACACCATCATCACAGTTGAAGCTAGCACTAAATTGTTAGGTGTCACAACAGACAATCAGCTTAAGTTTGATCTACATGTTACAAACTGTATCAAAAAAACTCACCAGAAACTTGGATACCTTTACCACAACAAGAAATACTTAACGAACACAGCCAGAATAACTCTCTCCCATGCTTTTTTTACTTCCCACACTTCTATACTGCTGTCACATATTCACAGATCTTAACAACACACTCATTTCAAAACTTGAAACTACCTATAAGGTGGCCAGATTCATAGCAAACCAAACCTACAAGTCTCACCACTGCTTATCACTTAAGCAAGTGGACTGGCTTGAATTCCCTCACCTGCTCCTACTACATCAACTACAAATTATTCACTCCATTCTGTATTTGCCCTCTTTCTGCCCCAGCCTCTCTTCTATCATATCTAACTACTCCCCAGCTAGGACACTATGCAGCTCAGACCAAGGACTGTAACAGATTTATAAACCCAAAACCAAAATAGGATGTCTACTCAATAACTATAACCCAGCCACATCCTAGAACCAACTACCCATAGAAATAAAGGCCCTTGAACATAGCAAGCATTTCAAATTAGCCACCAGAAAATATCTAACTAAAAAATGGTCCTGCCACTGTAGTCATCCCCCCAGAAACCACTATCCTAACACCAAATACTCCTCCTTACTCCAAGTTTATTTCTAACATTGTTCTCCCACCTCTTCCTTCCTTCTATACATTCTTTCTTAATACCCTCCCACTACTACCTTTCCTCCCTGTCTATCTTATCTGTACTCTATCAGACTGCTCCATAAAAACTAACTTTAACCTGTCTTATAGGTCATCACCACTTTATCTCCTTATATCGCCATCCAACTTTTGTATATGTGTTCTATAAACCCAAAAACAATTATGTAGGTATTATTAATTTAATATGCTATTGTAACCTGATTATAATCTTTTGCTGACTGTAACTGAATTTTGTTACATTTTATTCACTGAGGAGCTTTTCTCCCCAGGTCTCTGCTGAAAATGAGCCAAATGCTCAGTCAGACTAACCCAGTTAATAAATGTAAAATAAATAAATAAATAAATTCATTACACTGTTACTGGTACCATTCATTACACTGTTACTGCTGCCATTCATTACACTGTTACTGGTACCATTCATTACACGGTTACAGGTACCATTCATTACACTGTTACTGCTGCCATTCATTATACTGTTACTGATGCCATTCATTACATTGTTACTTACTAGTACCATTCATTACATTGTTACTGGTACCATTCATTACACTGTTACTGGTGCCATTCATTACACTGTTACTGGTACCATTCATTACACTGTTACAGGTACCATTCATTACACTGTTACTGATGCCATTCATTACATTGTTACTGGTACCATTCATTACATTGTTACTGGTACCATTCATTACACTGTTACTGATGCCATTCATTACACTGTTACTGGTACCATTCATTACACAGTTACTGGTGCCATTCATTACACTGTTACTGGTACCATTCATTACACTGTTACTGATACCATTCATTACAATGTTACTGATGCCATTCATTACACTGTTACTGGTACCATTCATTACACTGTTACTGGTACCATTCATTACACCATTACTGGTACCATTCATTACACTGTTACTGGCACCATTCATTACACTGTTACTGGTACCATTCATTACAATGAAACTGCCACCATTCATTACACAGTTACTGGTACCATTCATTACACTGTTACTGGCACCATTCATTACACTGTTACTGGTACCATTCATTACACTGAAACTGGTACCATTCATTACACCATTACTAGTACCATTCATTACATCATTACTGATACCATTCATAGAATGTGTGTGGGATATGGGTTTATATGTGTGTGTGTGTGTGTGTGTGTGTGTGTGTGTGTAGGTACGTGTGTGTGTGTGAGTAAATGTGTATATGTGAATACATACATACATATTTACTGTTTGCAGTGTGTGTGTGGGGGTGTATGAGTGTATATGTGTGTGTAGTTTGCTTGCAATGTGTGTGGGGTATTAGTGTGTGTGGGATATGAGTTTATGTGTGCGTGTGTGTGTGTGTGTGTGTGTGTGTGTGTGTGTGTGTGTGTGTGTGTGTGTGTGTGTGTGCATGTGTGAGTATGTATAGGTGTGTGTGTGTGTGTGTGTGTGTGTGTGTGTGTGTGTGTGTGTGTGTGTGTGTGTGTGCATATACATACATGTGTTCTTCATGTGTCTGTGATGCAATGAATAGACTAGTTGATATGCACATTTTGTCAATATGATTTTTTCTTTTTCTTTTTTTAATACAAAGTGGTCATTGATTAGACTCTTACTGTTTATGTGTATACCTGTCTAGAGTTGTTTTAGGTAATCTCTTGAGCACTTCATTGCTGGAAGAAGATTAGTACAGAGCAAGTCACTTATTGGGGCATCTCAATTCTTCATATTTATAACTCCCAGTGCTGAGCAAACGGAAAGCAAAAAACATTGGACTGCTGCCAAACCTCTGTAGTGTGGAAATGGAAAACCTCCTTCTTCCTTTTATAGTCACATTTCTACAACTCTGTGCTGCCACATCTCTGCACATTTATCACAGAATATAAGAATAAGGGTCTTAATGGAGAGATTATGAAATCAGCAAGAAAAGGCAAGTAGTATTGCTAAAACTACATTCATCCTCAAGTCTTGGTGAGTAATTTCACACGATGGACCATGTTTTCACAAAATCTTATTAAGATAACTCTAATATATAGACTTTCTTATATAGCATATACCATGGATAAGCAGGTTAAAAGTACCAGTACTTGGAAAAAAAATGGCAGTGTAGAATCAACCAGACACAGAAACATTCCTACAACAGTGTCTGGGGGGAGGATGTCTCTCCTCCCCTGTTGTAGAAGGAAGTAGGAGTCCACTAAAAACACAAAAAGTGAGAAGCAAAAAAAGAGCCATAAAGATGACAGAGCAGACTATTGAGGATAAAGAAGATATTATGTATTGTTACTATTATGCAAGAAGCCCAGAATTTCCAAATAAATGACATTAAGAAAAATTAAGAGCTAAATTACAGGAAAGAAAATTACTTGCACAAGAAAAACCATCAAAAGCTTGAAATGCAAATTTGCATTAATCAATAGAATAGATCCATGAAGAACATTATACAGATGAAGAAACTTTGGACCAGCTGAAAAAGAAGCAGCATAGGAAGTGTGAAAATATAAAGAACAAACATAAACATGGGTATGGGAAAGAAGAAGAGATCTGATATGGTGCAATATTTATGGGAAGGAGAAAGCCAATTTAATAAATACAAAAAAGCAGCTCCAAGGATATTTGAAGAGAAGTATAGGCAAGGTACCCAGATATGGAAAACTTCACAATAAAAAAAAAAAAAAGAAATCAAATAGGGGATGTAGACTAGAGGAATAGGAAGGTAGAAGTTAAACAAATAAAAACTGAAATTATGGATTATGTGCAAAATGAAGGATTTAGTGTAGAAAATATAACACAAGTATTGCCACAGCATGATGGAAAAATGAGTCCTTAAACTAAGGAGAAACAGCTCGAATGGGAGGCATGTGAAGACTTGCTAATGATGATTCTGGACCCTTCTGCAGGAAACTGGTACAAGCATTCAGATGAAGTTGCATAGCATGGGAAGGAACAGGAAGCAGTTGCAACTTTGGCACAGGTAATTTTGTGGAATGATGAGCCAATGCGTTCCTATATGAAGGAGCAGCAGAAGATGCAGGATGCATCTGATGAGTATACATCACAGGAAGATGCTCTGGAACTTTTTCTAGAACGCCTGCAGGAAACAGAGAGCAAAGAATGCGCTGTAAGTTTAGAAGAAATGATCTAAAGAAAGAGCTGCTTGATTCTTCTTGATACACAGAAAGACATATTAAGATTGATGAAAGAAATAGATTACAGAAAGTAAATAAGACCCAAAATTTTAGACGTCGCATTAAACAGATGAGCACAGTAATCAAGGCTGTTAAGAGAAATTCATATGATACAGCAGTAGTAAACAGGATATATTATCAAGCATCTAAATTAATAACAGTCTCACCATAAAAACACAGAGTAATAATAAATGAATAATAATAATAAGGGAATAAATAAAATGCCACCATGGAAAAACTAAAAAGAGAAAACTATAAAGCAATTAAGATGAGAAGTGCACTGCTAGAAGACTATAGAAGAGGGAACAGATTAAAATTACAAAAGTACTTAGAAGAATAGGTATGGTAAAAGCAATGCACAATATTAAAAAAGACCAGGATCTATTATATACTGTTGCAAATAATAAACTAAAGATATAATCACAGGCAGAAACAAATATGAGAAGATATGCAGATTAAAACAAAGGGAAAGTATAAAATAAACAGTTTATTGAAGATTCAAAAAGGTTTTACAGAGAACTGGGAAACAAAGCAAAAGAAAAAGAAACACCACCAAAAAAGAGGAAATTGATACATGTTGGATAAAAGTTTATGAATATCCAGTGGAACATGACAACAATGCTGAATGGATAGGGAAATTAATAGAAACAATGAAGAGTTCAGGTGCAGATAATATGAAATAGGATGAAGTAATGGACAGAGAAACTGAAACAGAATGAAGTAAAGCTCCTAAATGGAAAACCCCAGGCCCAGATGCAATACTTAACTTCTGGCTAAAAGTCTTAACATCTTTATACAAAGATTTAGCCCTGAATAAGACATACTTATGTGCATATCCTGAGCAGACACCAACCTGGTTAACATCAAGAAAAACAATACTCCTTCTTAAGAGTGAACCTGTAAGTCATCCTAAAAACTATGGACCAATAATTTGCCTTCCAACAATATACAGACTATATACTGGATTTGATGCAGATAGAGTTTAAAGTCATTAGAGAAAAAAAATAATCATGGCCATAGAACAAAAGGGTAACAAAGTCATATGGGACAAAGGATAATTTGTTACTAAATTAAGCCATAATAAAGAATTGTAAAAAGGAAAGAACCTAAGTATGGCATGGCAGATTACAAAAAAAACAAAACAAAACAAAAAAAAACATTTAACTGCATCCCACATTCATGGATAAAATGTGTGTTTACAGATGTATAAGATAAATCCTTCATTAATCAATTACATTAAGTGACCGTGAAACAGTGATAAACCACTTTGCAGTTAAGCTATAACAGAGGGAAAATTATTTTCCTTCCCAGGGATACAATTCAAAGGGGGATATTATATGGTGATTCTTTGTCACAGCTGCTGCCTTGTCTTGCCCTTTACCCATTAAGTTGTTTACTTAACAGATTTGACTATGGTTACAATTTGACTCCCAGAAAGCAACCTTGTTTGAAGACTTCCCATCTACTTTTTGTGGATGACTTAAAACTGTATAGTTCATCAGATGAGGAGTTGAAAGCAAATTTCAAGTAGTTAAAACATACCCAGCTGATATAAGAATGGCATTTAGTCTTTATAAATATGCAAAAGCAATATTTAAAGCAGGAATGTTGCAGTACCAAGAAAATATCAGTCTGGAACAGGAATATATATAAAGGAACCTGAGGAATAAGGACTGTTTAAATATTTGGGAATTAATGGATTGGTAATAAAACATAAACAGATGTGAAAAAAACTCAGTAAGGAATACTTCAGAAGACTAAAACAGATAATGAAAACTGAATTAACATCTAGGAATAATGTTAAAGCTGTAAATGAATTTGCTCTTCCAGTTCTAATTTACAGTTTTGAAGTGATTGGCCCCAAAAAGTATTGAATCAGTTGGACATGAATACAAGTACTTATACCCAAGTAATGCATCCCATAGTGCAGGCTTTTGACAAAACATGTGAGACTAACCCTATAAATATGAGAAACAGAGCCAGTCTGTGATGATGACTGATTTTATCAGTTGAGAGAAGGAAATATTAAACAAATTGAAAAATGATAGAACCATCAGAATAATGAAGTCTGACAAGGGGCAAGCACAGCATCATTTATTCAGGTATTATGTTTGAATTATTACGGGATACTAATATGTATATGCATGTTTAAGGAATGAGGTAAATTTTGCCCAAAGAAAAACTGATTTGCAATTAAATGAGTATTAGATACAAGGTATTATTATGTTTGACAAGTACAATTTTCTGAATAGTATTAACCCTTTCATTCTCACAATATTTGGACTACAAGAGATGCACAAAGATTTACTTAAACCACCTTTTTGGTCTATTGTGCAGCTAATAATACCAAAACATATACTTTCGCAGTATATGCTGACATGAAGTTGAAACCTGTTTTTGCACATACTATACACATGCTCAAGGATTCATAAGATTTTTAGCCAGCAGAATTAAGAACAATTTATGGGATGCCAATACTGGTTTTCAAACAATGGACATGCACATGCATTCCTTTGGATTTGGGTTTGGAATGTTTCAGCAATGTATTTATCTGTTATGATTTTTTAGCTAATAGAGAAATTAGTCTCTTACTAGATCTTAGGAATTTAGTTTTGGAGACTAATTATATTTTTGAAGGGGAGCTCTAAAAGCAAAGTAAGGGGGTTGCTATGGGAACTGCATGCTCCCTGGTGTTTGCTAATTTGGTTATGTATGGGTGGGAAAAGAAATATATATTTAACAGGAATAAATACTTTACTTATTGTAAGACTTATCTGGGATATTTAGATGATATTTTTGTTCCAAGGGGCAGACAAGATAAGTTAGCTGATGAATTTATATGTATTATTTGCATCAAATCTCTGGCTTTTTTAGATTTACATAGACTTATAATAAAGATTGATAAATTATTTCAATATCACAATATTTAAAGCTGTCGGGTTTTTTCAGTCTAGCATATACAAAACCCTCTTGTAGTAACTCCTATATTCATTATTTGAGCAACTGCTCTTATAGTCAAAAGGTTAGGATGCTGAAAGGAAAACTTATAAGGTTGTCCCGTATGTCTCAGACAAGAGTCAGTTTAAAGTTGAGGTTGCTAACCTGAAATTAATGTTTCTTGAAAGAGGTTACATCTTGGCATTATTGGATATTGTCATTAATGATGTCACACAGAATAAAGATAACAAATATAAAGCTATTGTGGGAATAGGTATCACAAGAAGTAAAGATGAAACATCATATCCTAAACTTTTTATAAAGATGGCCACTGGGAACGTACATTTAAGTTTAGTAATTGCTCCCATGAATCAAAAATATTATCAAGAGTAAATGGCATGACTAATAATGTTATTTTGGACACCCTAGGCAAGCAGCCTTTATTTATATATAAATCAGGAGACAGCCTAAAGAAGTTATTTGAATAGAGGGGTTTACACAATAAGTTGAAATATTAGTAAGTGTACATCAAAGTCCATTTTTGTGGGCAGAATACATATATTTTTACTGGTAATACATTAGTTTTAGAAAATACTTTAGGTAGTATGATATATTTTTGTCAAGGTAATTGTGGACCTAGTGGGGTTGTATACCTTGCTTAATGTGCTACCTGTCTAGCATTTTATATTCATAAGACTGAATGATCTTTAGGCAAAAGGATATATGCACGTCAAAAGAATGAATGATAAAAATGCTTTTATACAAACATTCAATAAGGTGTATGAATTTTAAGAGATTTTTTGAGTTTTATATTATTGAAGTAGTTATTCCTGACCCCAAGGGGTGAATCGTGGGGAAAGACATCTGGAATATAGAGATTTGCTTAGGCAATTTAAATTGGATGCCTCTCAAAATCCAGGTATTAATGAATATTTCACCATTAGTCCAGTGTTAAACATGAGGGTAGCAAAACTTTAATGTTTATTTGAAGTGCTATTTATATTTTTTTCATGACGTCTAATATTATTTTTAAGCTGCTTTTAACATTCTTTTTTAAAGGGTTTTTAATTTGCTCTTTATATGTTATGATAGGTTGCAATATGTAGTGAATTTTAGCCATTCAAGTGCAAGTACCTTTAAAATGGTCAGCTGTTTGTGTGATGTTTACTATTTAAATGTGTAAACATAAGGAAAAAAATTTTTTCTGAAGAAGTTTGTGTTATTTGAATCAGATGAAAGCACTTAATACATTTTTCTTGAAGTTTTGGTATTATTTTTTGTTTCTGGTTTTTTTTTTCATGCTTTGGACTGCATGTAATTTTTGGTTCCCTGCAATATTACATGCTGGTACTTCTTATGTTTTTGGTTATTTGTTGGAACAGGAATACATTATAAAGAAACTTGAGAAAAAAGGAGTATATAAGTATTTGGGAACTGATGCTAGATCAATGAAACATCAACAAATGCAAATAAAACTCAGCAAGGAGCACTTTAGATGACTACATCTGACAGTGAAAACTGCATTCACATCTAGGAATAAAGTCCAAGCTATAAATATATGTCCTCTTCCTTTTCTAACTTAAAGTTTTAGGGTTGATTGACTGGCCCCAAAAAGTATTGGATTGATTGGATAAGAAGATGAGAAAAATGCTTCATGCTTATCAAATATGTAAAAATAAATGTACACCAAGATTATATATTCTTTTATTTGAGGCAATTGATCAAATATAGAGATTTGCAATTGTGGGACTGCATACATACCTGATAACCTCAGAAGATGCAAACATGATGAAAGTTTTAAAACTTGAGGAGAAGTCTAAGATGACATCTTGCTTAGTTTAGTAAAAGCATTTCAGTGTCAGGCAGGAATGGAAATAAAACCAGAAATTAACAAAAACATACAGCAACTGAATGTGCCAAAAAAAAAAAAAAAAAAACAGAAGAAATAATATGAGAATAATAAGATAAGGAATGAAAAGTGGAAAAGCCATATAGTGGTCAGTACAGAAGATCACCTGGAATGACCTGATAATGACCAAGCTGACATAAATTTGAATCAGGAGTGGTTAAAGAGAAGTAAACCGAAACCAAAAGCTAATAATGGTGACCCAGGAGAGTGGACTACATACACGTTGGTTTACAAAATCCTTTGAAAAGGTGGGAGAAACAGACAAATGTAGGTTCTGTAAAAAAGAACTGGAAACAGTCACACATCATGTTGCTGGGTGTGATACACTTACGGCAGAGAGCCTTTACAGTGAAAGGCACAATAATGTGGCAAGATTGTTGCTTTGGAGATTGTGCAAACACTACAATAGAGAAGTAGCTGACAGGCATGGGAAACATGAAACACAAAGCATTACAGAGAATGATATGTATATCACATGGGATCAGCCATTACCTACAGTACAAAAAATAGATGTGAGAAAACCTCATATAGTAGTCGTGAAAAAAAGACAAAAGTAGCATCAATTACTAAAATTGCTGCACCTAGTGATTACAGTGTCATAAGCATGGATTGACACCAAGTCATAAGATATCAGAATTTGCAGGCAGAAATGAGAGCAATGTGGAAGAAAGACACCCAGACAGCTCAAGGCTAGACTTGGTTCAACAGGTGCCTTTGGCAAAAGGGTTTCGTAACATCCTGCCTGCCCCACATACACACATCATCCATTGCCTACCCATACTGACCTAACTACACCATCCAGATTGTTTTTTTTTTTTCTTTTTCTCTCAGTTTGTCTTGCTGTTAATTTTTTCCAGCATTTATTTAGTCATTCAACACATTTTAAGTTGGCAAGACTGCTCTCTGATAACTGTGTAGGAAACAACTGTATTAAGCTGGGATCTGTGGGGCTGCAAGAATCTATGGGGCTTTCTAGGCACCTTACTGAGGTGCATTTTACAGTTTTTTTAAACAATCTTTTACATCCAATGATGGCTGTAACAAAACTCATGATTTTGGGATGAGATTCAGTCTTAGTCTTTGGTTTCCCTGATTCCTTTCAAAACACTCTGACTGACCAAGACTACACAACAGGCCTAACCTGACCTAGATTACACCGTAGAAAAGAAATTAAACTGAGGTCTTTGGGTCACTAGGCTCTAGAAGCAATGGGGTTATACATACTCTGAGTTTCATTTTATACCTTGTTTCCAATCTTTTGATTCAATGATGGCCTGAACAAAATAAAGAAAGAAATTCAATCATACTTTTTCATTTCAAGGAAAAATGAGTTGTATCCATGGCTTAATGCTCCACGTTAACCAAATAGGATTGTACAATAAACATAGAAAACAAATGTTTGTGATGATAAATGTATCATATTTGGAAATAGTCCCTCTCTCCCTACACCACCTTAAAAAGGTACTGCTGTGTATCTCCATCTGGTGTTAAATTAGGCTGAAAATTAAGGGATAAATGGCTACAATCACATACTTCAAGTTAATGCTGCCATATCTAAGTACAGCAAGCCACCTTCTCTGTCCCCCATGTTCTGATGTCACACTTGGACAAAACTAAAAAAAGCAAATACTTCCTTACCCTCCAGCAAAAGATAGCCACCTATATATGCATCTGATATTTGATTGTGAGGTAAGTATAAGATAAATTAATTACAGTAATGTTTCCAACTTAATTTTAGATGACACTGCTCCTGTACAAGCTTAGTGACCCTCTATACACTCCTCTGATGTTTGTGAGGAAAGTTAAGAAATAATGACCATGCAATCCCCAACCCAGCACAAGGAAGAAAAGTTGAACAATGACATCATACCCATCTCCTCACACAAGCTATAGCAATCTTCTGTGTATACCTCTAACCAGAGTGAATTTATACTAGGCGGAGCTTAGGGCAGGGGCCACTATTAAACCCATGTCAAAATCTAATTATACAGCCTTGGTTAATAGAGGTCATTAGACCATCAGAAATTCTGAAGGCCTGGGTATTCTGTGATGCATTTTATCCCTTATTGTTGTTATTACTTTTTTTGAGAGATGACTGTAAACTGAGCAAGTAGCAAGAGGGTCAGTTACTTTCATCTAGACAACTACCACTAAGCACTTATAACCATGTCTATGTAAAATTCAGATGTCACATTGTGATAAAAGAGGATAGCCATGTAATGCACTTCACCTGTGTTCCAAACAAATAGTGGACACATCATTTAAATATTAAAGTTGCTTCACACAACTCATGCTGGTCCTGCAAAGCCATAATAATAAGCTAGTCATTTTACTCTGCAGCCTCAGCAGTTATACCTATTCTGCCTGCACTTATCAGGTATCCAGTTAAATAATCAATCTACCTTCTCACAAATGCACATTAGTCCTGCAATTCACCTATCCAACCCCAACCCCATAGCTCTCAATGTTTTACCTCTAGAATCAGGTATAAATCCAAAAATAATCAGGGATAATAAAGGACACTTTAAAATAATAATGCTATTAACACAAGGAGTTGATAGAATCTGAGAATTTGAAATATCAGCCATTTTCTGAAGCAAAAGAAGTCGATAACTTTAATTATTGCCATTTATTAGACATGAGCCATCATTTTTTCCTACAAATTACCAGTTTTAGTAAGGATAAGGAGGGATAGAGCTACATTTTGAACCAAAATAAGGAATAGTTGTGAAGTATGCTCAAACCCTCCCACCCAGCAACCATAGCTATGAGGTATGATGGTCATTCATTATATTTCACATTTCCTTCACACAGACAAGTTGCCATATATTAAATTATTATTAAATTATTCCAGGTTGCAGCACACTAATCACAAAGCCAGAAATATTGAAGAAAATAACTGGTTGATCACTGCCAGCATCATGGAAAAAATAATACTTAACTCACTGCTTCTGCCTCACACCACTCCTTTCAACTTTCCAGAATTCTGTAGAGTGCCACTGAAGATACAGCCAGTCACTAATGCCATGCATTAGAAATGTGCACTTCTCACGGCAAACAAAAATGCATCACAGTGATGCAAACCTTCAGTCTTGCGAGCACCATGGCTTTATGGTTACCATTTGAATGTTGTGAAGTTTCTGCTCCATGCTCTTGCAGTGCTCACATCTAAATTCATGTTGCTTGACTTGAATGATCAAATCAAGTGGAGAACCTCCCCCAGGGGTACCTTTTATTCCACAGGTGCATTTTGTTTTAACAGGGTGTCATTATTCTGTTTATTTATTTTTAGAACAAAGAAATTATATAAATAAATAAATATAGATAAAGCATCCCTCCAAGCATGACATCCTAGGTGGCTACCTAACTGGGCTGTATGTAAAGTGGCCATGCATCTACACACCACACACCTATGCTGCCAGCAGACAACTTATGTTGATGTTACCAAAGAACTTTAAACTTTCTGGCACCTGAGCCTAGACTACTTTCTAACCAGTGGATGCCTCTGTACTAAAACATTTCCAAGGAATGAGAAGGCCTGTTATCTCTTAGTGCTGCCTGTCCTAGATTTGATAAAAGCCTTGGATATGTCCTTGAACGTGGGTCCTATAAGCAGGTCTATTCTCACAGATGTATTGCTGTTACCTGAGTTATAGACAGTCTTGGTCTTTTACATTCCATCAAAAGGCCAGATGTTATTAATTTTTTGATTTAAGCTAATAAACATTACAAAATTATTGAGAACATATATAATAAATGATCAGCATAGAAATTATTTGTATCTTTTAATTTGTTTGGTAACTGGATGTGTGGGCAAACCAAAGAATATTTTTAGCTTTAACTGAGGCTTGAAGGTGTAGGATGAGTTTTTGGATTTCCAGAATGACTAATGAGAGACAGTAATCACTTATGGAGTAAGGAGCACTTTTGCAACAACTCTGGTATTGGAGAAATTCTAACAGATTCCATTAAGTTAAGAGTGACTCCCAAAAAATGTGCTAAGTCTAGTGGGAAGAGAGACAAGCTGTGTTAAGTAAAGAGGCTTTCAGACAGCTGGTCCATTTTAGGTTAAGATCACATGCAAATACAGAGTGATGCTTACAAGTACAATGGTTGGCTAATGTAAATAAGGAGATTTTCAAAGCAGCTGTGGGAGAAGGGGGAAAATGTGAAAAGATGAATGTGGGCATGTCGAACCAACAGTAGTGTTGCTGCTAGCCTGTCTGGAGTAGAAGGTTAGCATGAGTAGAAATTAACAAACATAGCAACTTTAGCAGTTTTGGTGGCAAGCAGTAGTATCCCTCCCCCATGTTTCGAATATCTGTCATTGTGTAACACACAGTAGTTATGTTATGTATAAAATTTAATGGTAAGTGATGTCACCTGGTGGATAGCCAACTGGTTCACAGACAGGACCCAGGAAGTTAACACTAGGGAGTCTACCTCTACAAAGAGGCCCTTCACAAGTGGAGTCCTTCAGGGATCAGTCCTTGGACCACTCCTTCTTGGCATTTACTTCTCAGAAGTCAAGGCCAATGTCAGTGGTCTGTGGCTGACTAAATTTGCAGATGATTGCAAATTAGGGGCTGTCATTGAATCTCACACTGACACAAATGTTCTCCAGGAGGGGCTGACAAAAGCAAACAACTGGTGTCAGAGCCATGGTCTAAAACTAAATGCCAAGAAATACATAATGGTATCCTTTGGGAAGTGATCCATCCCTGGTAACTATCATATTGACAACACACCCCTTAGAGTTGAGCCAGTTGTCAGGAGCTTAGGAACACACATAGATAGTAATCTAGCTTTTGATCATCACATGTCTACAGTGGTAAGGAAATCATTCTATGTCGCACAACGTATAAACAAACGTATGGCATCTAAGTCCAAGGAAATCATTGTTTGACTGGATTCAGCATTCATCAGATCTATCATTGAGTACAATGCCCCCTTTGGTATGTACCTAACCAGGCATATCCAACAACTGGAACATCCACAGAGGTTCCTCACTAAAAGAATACAGGGCATAAGTAATATATACTATGCAGACCGTTTCAAGGCCCTATCTCTGTATTCTGTCTCCTACAGCCTTTTGAGGGAAGATTTCTGCCTGGCATACAGGGCATTGTCAGACCCACTCTGATGGACCTCCTGCATATTCACAAAACAAGCAGCACCAGAATTACCCATTCTAAAGACTTAAACCTTGCTTGTGATATAAATAGGACCTGCTGGAGAGATAGGTTATGTATCCCAGAGACTACCCCATCTATGGAACAGGCACCTTGTGAAGCAGAGTTCCTCCCTAACCCAATTCAAGTCCAACTTGGACAATTGGATGAGAAATCAGAAATTCATCTGTGGTTTGGCACCTATGTCTCTAGGGACACATGTAACCTGTAAATGGTTTATCTCCTAGGCCCATGCTTACACTTATCAAGAGTATCAGAACTTGTCAGAGATTTGGGATGCATGGCTAAGCTTAAAAAGGCCCTTTTGGTTGTTAGCCTAGTAAACACTTATGAACCTATGTTTTAGTCAGGTGACTGAAATGACAACTGCTTTAACTGTTTAAAATGTTGGGATTCAGACTGATTTGTCCCAAAATGTGAAGATCAAATGACTGAAAATCCAGGCTAAGATTGCCATTTCTCAGAATATTCCCTTTTTTCCTGAGGTATGGCAATCTGACAGTTGATATATATATATATATATATATATATATATATATATATATATATATATATATGGGTCTACTTCATATGATCGAAATTTCATTTGACTGACATTCATTTGACCGAGACCATATAACCTAAAGTTCATAATACTGAAAACTCACTTGACTGAAACTCATAACACTGACACCATACAATGCTAAATTTCAACATAGTAGTGGTAGTGTGTATAAGGTAAGTAAAAGCTATATGCCCTTTTCCCCACTGTAGTGCGATCCTGGAGTTAGTATATATAGTTAGGGGGTGTGTGGAGGGCATAGCCCCCCACATAGTTTGGGTATATATTCTGTTCTGAAAAGAATAATTTATTGAACTTGTAACAATGTCTATGGTTCAAAATATTTAAAATAGGTGGGGGGCTATGCTCCCCCCCTAACTATACATAGTAACTCCAGGATCGCACTACAGTGGGGAAAAGGGCATATAGCTTTTACTTACCTTATACACACTACCACTACTATGTTGAAATTTAACATTGTAAGGTGTCAGTGTTATGAGTTTCAGTCAGGTGAGCTTTCAGTGTTATGAACTTTAGGATATATGGTGTCGGTCAAATGAATTTCAGTCAAATGAAATTTCAGTCATATTAAGTAGACCCATATATATATATATATATATATATATATATATATATATATATATATACATATATGTTCAAGGGGATGGGTTTTTGTGTCCTACATCAATAGGCATGATGAGGCTTGTGCCCCTGCAAAAAACAAGTTTAAAAGAAAGGGCTATATTTTATATTCACTCTTTTGTTATATTTCCTTCAAGACTTTGTAATCTAAGTCTCAACATGTCAGTAGAGAGCCAAAATATTAAGAACAGAAACAAATTCATGGGACAGAGCCATTTATAAATAGAGCAACTCTCTCAAGGTGTTAAAATTTCAACTGGGATTATGAAGTAGTTAACTATGCTTGATTCGTAAACCATGCCAACTGAATGATCCATTTGAATAGATGTTAAATGTGAAATAGAAAATTCTAAATTATGTTTAAGCTTTGGCATCAAGTAAGGTAGTGCAGTTGCTGATACAGACGTATTAAAAAATAAAACAGATGATGATTTTTCCTGAAATCATAATGAGGGAGTAAACCCCTGTAAAGGAAGAAGAGCACCAATGTTAACATCTAAAAATCAGTAACTTCAAGCTGCAGTGAAATAACATTTCAAACAAAACCATTTTTTTACTCTGTAGCACATGATATGGTACACAGCTGGCTGTCAATATCAAGCTCTTAAAATAAAGGACAATGATACAGCAGAAAGTAAAAATAAGCTATCAAGTAGAGTAAGTTTGTTCCATCAGTAGCATCTAACATGATCATTGGAGCTGCAACTTCAGACAAAGTGAAAGATGGTCAGGCATTTGAATGGATTCAGACTCAAAACTGCAGGCACACAGCACATCACTTTAATCGTTACACTGTTCTACTTTCTGGCTGTATAATTCTTACTGGTTCCTTTATCGAGAGAGCAAAATTCTAACTTTAAATATCTAGTAATTACTCAATAGTTAAACAACTCCCACCCCAAACACACATGCAATATATCAAATATTTATTTATTTATTGGCATTTGATTATCATGAAAATCAGACTGGATAGGAGTCCATTTTCAACAGATGCCACAGGAGAAAAACTCTGAAGTATTACAAAACATTTTAAGAATAATATTATAGTCTTTAAAAAATACAGTTTAAATAATTGCAAAAAAAATAGACATAATATGAAAACACTGGTTAAGAATAGATACAATTATATGACAATGATTTAATTAAGAAATTTTAGCCAGTTTATCGAAAAATTAAAGTTAAGTTAGTATAATACATAAAGGAATTGCAATATGAAGTGAGAGAAGACAGGTATAATTAGAAAAAAAGGCAGAGCAGAGAAATTGCTAGAAGTAAGGTGGTGAATGAAGAAGGGAGAGTAAGGATATATAAGGTATGAATAGTCATTTGTTCACACTTATGGATATAGTTTATCCTGGTGTTGAGCAAAAATGTTGCTGGCTTTGGGCTAGGAAGTCTTTCTGAATGATTTTGAAGAATGGGAGGGATGGTATTGACCTGATGGATAGAGTCAAGGAGTTCCAGGCCTTAGCAACGTGATATAAGTACAGACAATTCCCAGCAGATTTGATACGTTTGTGGCCAGTATCCATTTGTTATATTATGCTAAGTAAAACATATCTTTCCAAAATGTCAGTATTTTGTAATCCTCCAGCCATCCTCTTGTAGTGCATAAGTATAAAATATCAATTAACATTTTTTTCTTTTTCTTTTTCTTGTGTCCCATTAGTTGGCTGATACATTAGCAAAAAATAATCAACTGAATTGTACATAACAAATATTATGAACTAGCTGAATAAAGTTTATGAACTAATTCTGGATTTTTCCTGCTCAGAGTTTTATTTGCTTCTTAACCGTTTTAAAGCTAATTCTAAGTATTAACCATTTTCAGTAGGTGTGAGGTCAAAAAGTGAAATTGTATTTCTGCTTTCATAATACATATTGACTATAAGGGAAAGGCGCAGGTTTTTAGCAGTATCTTTAAATTCATTTCTGATATTTAAAATGGCAATCATAGTTATTTGTATTGCTAATTAAGATATTGGTATGTCTAATGTGGGTTCCGGCAGAATCCTCCTATGAAAGTTATTGTGCGCTACAAATTTTTGAGCAAATGACTTTACAACCATGATTCTCTCAGGCTATAATTGAACATTGCTGTTTTCTACTACTGAACACATAATAATGTGAGTTACATACTTAAAGTCTAAATAAGGTTACATTGTCTTTAAACCAGGGCAGACAACCATAGTGTGATATCCATGTTCTATCTGTTTGACTTCTTTTAAAACTAGGAGGCATTCAGCACACATGCAGACATAGAAACATAAAAAAGTTACTTTTTTGCACTCTATTTTGTAACCTAACATGTATTCATGAATTGATACATTTTATCCTATGCAGTCATGATGAACTACTACTAATATAAGTATCATTTTACAGCACGTGCATTTTGAGAATGATTAAACAGATACAGCTTGATAATTTCCTTAACTTGATCTGATGTTATCACTTGTATTTGGGTACTGAAGTTTAAAATTTACAACACAGTCTACTGGAAGAATCAGAAGTAGCATATCTTTTTTAGAAGAGTACCAGATTAAATAATAAAAAAAAAAAAAAATACCTACTGCAATCCAGAAATAAGAAAAAAATGTCAAATGTACACTGGCATTTTAAAGCAAGACTCCCTCTTACTATTTCATTTACCCACGATTTCCCATGCTAAGTCTCATGACTATAGGGCACAGCTCACTTTTGGTAGTATGATATCCCAATTTTTAGTATTGAACTGGTTTCAGTACCAAAAAAAATGGTATTCACCATATCACCAAAAGCTGTACAGTTGAGACGTAAAGCAGGTTTTACTGCTGTGGGGTTTTTTTCGGGGGGGGGGGTGTAGTGCACCTCTGCACCAATATATAAATCCACCACTTTTACTTATTTCTTTATTTTTTAGAGCAAAGAAGGGTATTTATTTCTTTGCTCTAAAAAATAAACACATAAACAAATAAACAAATAAATAAATAAATAAATAAATAAATAAATAAACAAATAATTAGTCAATAGGGAAAGTGCACCCCTACAAGCGTGGTACCCTAGGCAATTGCCTAGTTCTCCTGTGTGTTATGTTGGCCCTGAGAAAGTCTCAAAAGTAGTAGGAGCAATGGGTCTAGTAAAAAAAGAATTTACAGTTGTATTTAGATATGCTATCAATACATGTGACTCCATATGAATTACAGAAGGAGTCAGTACTGGGCACATTGCAGGTGCTGTGAAGAACACTTTTGGCTAACATCAAATATTGAAACTCTACTAATTTCATGAACTCTAATCATATCCTGACCTAGGAATGGGATCCATTTCCTGCCATAGTAAACCCAAATTACTTGGAGAAATTAAACTACGAATACAGCCTGATACAACATAACAAGACATGGCATGATATAGCAGAGCCTCACACAACAAGCACAAGACAACACTGTCTGTTACATTGCTGTTACTGACTCATTCAAGTCATATGCAGACTATAAACGTACAATTTACTTAAAGTGCCTGTGCCTCTAAATAACATTTTGTGAGTATAAGAATAATACATCATGATGCCACATAGGTTCATAGGTTCATAGGTTCATACTAGGCTATCTGCCCTAGGGAATTTATAAGCCTAGCCAGAATGTTTTTGGCTTTCGCCACCCATTTTAAATTTATTTTGCTATGCCCTTTTTCGAGGTTAGTATACTGTGCCTCTGTCTAACAGTGACACAGAAGTGATACCCGGGGTAAACCTATGATCTCCCATCCACTCATCAAGATTCCTCTTAAAGAGAGTCAATGAGGGACTCTGCCTAACCTGGACTGGGATTTTATTCCAGAGTGAAGGGAGCCTCTGGGTTATGAATCTGTCCCTCCAGCATGTCCTATTTATTTCAGTGCTGAGGTTCAAGTCTCTCGAGCGCATAGCTCGATGGGATTTGGATTTTCTGAAGTGCAGCATGTCCATTAATTCCGGGTTGGACATGGCTTTATACGTCAGGCACAGATCGCCTCTGAACAGGTGGTATGCCACTGAGTAGAGCTGGAGTTTCTTTAACCGGGCAGCATATGGCATCTGTTTGAGCCCTGTGATCCTCTTGGTGAGGTACTTTTGGGGTCTTTCCAGTTGCTGCAGGTGTCTGGTAAGGTACATCCCAAAAGGGGCATTGTACTCAATTATGGGCCTGATGAGGGATGAGTAAAGAGGCACGATGACGTCCCCTGATCTAGATGTGAATCCCTTCATGATTAGGTCGGCTATATAAAATGTTTTTCCTACCACTTTGGCCACGTGGTTGTCAAATGAGAGATTGCTATCAACTTGGGTCCCCAGGTCCCTAATTACTTCTTCTGTACTTAATGGATTACCACCTATGTGGTAATTTGTGGGCACTTTGTTTTTGCCAAAGGGGATGACTATACACTTTTTGGCATTTAGCTTGAGGCCATGGCTCTGGCACCAGTTGTCTGTTTCTATGAGGCCCTTTTGGAGGATGCTTGTGTCAGCAGGAGAGTCGATTATGGCGCCCAGTTTGCAGTCATCTGCGAACTTGGTCAGCCACAGTCCTTCCGTGTTGGCCTGTATCTCCGAGAAATATATACCGAACAAGAGAGGTCCCAGGACTGAGCCTTGTGGGACACCACTTGTAACTGGTTTGGAGTCTGACATGGCTCCAGCAATTCTAACCATGTGGGTTCTGTCCTTGAGCCAGTTTGCAATCCATCTAGTGACATAGGGGTTTATATTTAAGCTGGTGAGCTTATCTATAATGCCCGAGTGGGGTATTGTATCGAAGGCTTTGCGAGGTCCAGGTAGGCTGTGTGGACCACCTTCCCCTCGTCAATGGCCTTGGTGACTGTTTCAAAGAAATCAACCAGGTTTAAGAGGCAAGATCTGCCCTTAACAAAGCCGAACTGGGTAGGATCCAGTGTTTGCAGGTCCCCAATATCTTTATTTATGAGGTCCATGATGATCCTTTCCATAGCTTTGCAGACCAAGCTAGTGAGGCTTATGGGGCGATAGTTTCCAGGATCCGTTGAGGCACCACCTTTATGGAGAGGGACCACTGTTGCTGTACGCCACTCTTTGGGCACATATCCTTTAGTAAGGCTGAGATTGAACAGTAGTTTTATGTTTGGGTTTAGCTCTTCTTGGAGTTCATGTAGGATGCAGCCCGGGACACCGTCTGGTCCCATTGATGCTGTGTTTTTGCTTTGGAGAGGGCGGCTCTTATCTGAGCATCTGAGATGTCAGGAGGGCAGCACTCTGCTGGGATAGATATTTGCCCTTTTGGTGGGGGGGGAGAAGTTTGCGCTGAACCTGTCAGCTAGGATGTTGGCAATGTCTGTGGGTTCGGTGTATTTTATGTCATTTTGGACTAATTCTGAGCATATCTGGGAATTACCACCCAGGTTCCTAACATAACTAAAGAAAGCCTTGTGATTATCCTTAGTGTCCTGTGCAATTTTTCTCTCAAAGCTGGCCTTAGACAATTTTATGTGTGCCCGTAGTTTTTTGCTAATACTGATCAGTGATGCCTTCCCTTTTTGGGATTTTGCTCTATCATTTAGTAGCTTCCTCCTTCTATTGTATAGTTTGTTTATGGCTGGGGTCCACCAGACAGGACGTCTGCCTTTGGAGGATTGGATCTTGGTTTTATTTGGGATCGCATGATCCATGCATTCCTGAAGGTGTTCATAGAATGCGTTTATAAAGGATTCTGCGGTCTGGGACATATTTTCCACAGGCCCGGGGGCTTTGAAGGATTCCACCTCAGGGGGTGGGGTCGGGATGTGAATATCCAGTGAGATTAGTTTATGGTCTGATCTTACCAGTGAGGGATACACTTCTGGTCTGGAGCATAGAGTCCCCATGTTGGTGATGATCAGGTCCAGTATGTTTTCCCCTCTTGTGGGAGTGGTAACAAGTTGTTCCATAGCATTTGAGTTTATAAATTCTAGGAACCTTTGGGCTAGGGTGTTGGAGCTAGAGTAATGCTACCAGCCTATGTTTGGGTAGTTGAAGTCACCCAATATAATGGTGTTTGGAGAGACCTTCATATTTTCCAGTGTTCTCAGGAAGGCCGAGTGGGGTTCCTGGGTTTGGGAGGGTGGTCTGTAGCAGGCTATAAACTGGAAGGCAGTTTTACCCACTGTTAGTTGCACATGGATAGTCTCTGATGCTTCGTGCTTTGCCACCAACCTGGAGGTGTGGGTATCTTTGATGAATATCGATACTCCCCCTCCTTTTGTGGTTCGTCCAAGTTTTGGGCCGAAAAGCATGGTATGAGGTATAACCTGGTAGTGCTGGGGTGCTCTCGGGAGCCCTGAACCAGGTTTCTGTTACTGCACAGATATCGATGTTCTCCATGCTAAGGAGAGTTTCGAGTGCATGCATCTTGAGGTTTAGACTTCTGGCATTGAGTAGCATTACTCTTAGTTTCTTATCCCTTGTGATACCTATGGAGGTGGGTTTGTCTTTTGAGCCTTGCCTAAAAAGGCACTATGGGGTAGCAAGAGCCTTTGCCAATATCCAAAAGCCCAGGCGTGACAGGTGCAAGCCGTCCCTAGCGAAGCATCGTGGCTTGTCGAGCATATCATCCCAAGCTGACAGGCATTGGATCCCCTTTGAATGACACCAGTACTTAAGCCAATTGTTGAAATTGATCATCTTGTCTTCATATTGTGGCATCATTCTTGGTGAGGGTAAGATGCTACTCAAGGTCAGGGTCATGCCGGCCTGGGCTACATGCTCAGAGAGCTCCTTTATGTCTCTTTTCATGTAGTCCAGGGAGGTACGTCTCAGGTCATTCACACCAGCATGGACAATGACTGAGTCATATTTGTACTTGCCTTGGAGTGACCTGAGTGCTTGTGTTATGTGGCGGATCCTAGCGCCTGACAGGCTGCTCACCGTGACCCTCTCCTTGTTCAGCCTGGTGAGCGGGACGTCAGTGTGCCTGATGACAGAGTCACCTATTACAAGTGTATCAGTTGTGTTGCTTAGTCTTAAGGGCTGTGACTGTTTGGCACACTGGCTTTGTGAGATATGTGTTGCACGTGTTTTGTTTTGGGGTAGCGGCTGCTTGGGTTTCTGCTTTGGAGGTCTCTGCTGCTTCGGCAGATCTTTATTTAGAGCCTCTGAGTATGTTTTTGTGTGATTATGTGTTTGGTTTGCTGTCGTGGTAGGTCTATGTGAGACTGGAATTGTAGTGAGTGTGGTTTCCTTCTCCTCCTGACTGGTTATGCCAGTACTGAGTTGAGAGAGCTTAGCCTCCAGTTTGGCTATATGGTTGCATCTCTCACATGTGTTGGAATTTGTTGGGAGGAGGAGAGGGTTGTCTGTGTACATGAGGCAGTTGTAACATTGCCTCAAGATTCCCAGATTCACCAGCTGGACCAGAGAGGAGATTGACAACTGACCTTTGGACATGCTAGAATAATATTGGGAATTCCTTAATAATTGAAAACCAGGGCCACTGGGGAGTGAGGGTGTAGTGCTTTTAATTTTTAGTGCTGACTTATATAATTGCTTTAGTGAGTAAGTGCCAGGTAACTTAAGTGCAATGTGTTACAGGTAACTTAAATGCAAAACGACAAACAGTAACTTTCTTTCAAGTGAAACAAGGAAATAAGTACAGTAAGCAATGCAGATATCACTAGTGATCCACAGAAGCTGAGAAGCCGCGTATTAGGTGGAATTAGTGTTCCAGGGAAATAACAAGCAAACAAACAACAAGCATATAAACAAAGCTAGATTCAGCAGGCCTGGATCTAGTCTATGCTACAGCAAACAAGGTGTACCAATTTCAGTAAGATACAGTTCAAATATTCTGGCACTATAAACCTTTAACCAGAAATTCCCAGCTCAGAAGGGCAGAGTCCAGCCTCTTCTCCCACAAGAGTGCAGACCACAAACCTTCTTAATGTAAAATAACTGGCCTGAAGCCCAATTGCTTAAACCAGAACTAATACACTTTAAGAATAACAGACACTGGGCTCTCAATCAGCAGTTCCCAACTTAGAAAGATGAAAGCTACCTGTCCTGCCACCACAGTGCATGCCACAAACCTTCCTAATGTAAAACAACTGGTCTGAAGCCCAAGTGCTTAATCCAAAAGACTTAGAATGATAGCTACACTTTAATCAAGTTACTACCAAGTAGTAATAAATACAATTGAATACTTTAGAGAATGTCTGGATTAGTGCTCAAGTTACACAAACAAAGCTAGATCCAGCAGGCCCAAATCCAGTCTATGCCACAGCAAACAAGGCGCACCAACTTCAGTAAGAAGCAGTTCAGATATGCATGCACTATAAGCCTTTAACCAGAAATTCCCAGCTCAGAAGGGCAGAGTTCAGCCTCTCCTCCCACAAGAGTGCAGACCACGAACCCTCTTAATGTAAAATAACTGGCCTGAAAGCCCAAGTGCTTAAACCAGAATTAATACACTTTTAGAATAACAGACACTGAGCCCTCAATCAGCAGTTCCCAACCTAGAAGGATGTAAGCTACCTGTTCTGCCACTACAGTGCAGACCACAAACCCTCTCAGTGCAAAACAACTGGTCCGAAGCCCAAGTGTTTAAACCAAAAGGCTTAGAATGTGTTACACCAAGCAGTAATAAATACAATTGAGTACTTTTAAGATGATGCAAAAGTAAAAAAGTAGGTAGAAACACAAGTACAGTAAAAGCAGATGAAATTTTTTTTTTTTCTGAACAAGTGCTGAGATCAAAGAAACAGATTTGAGTGCTGAAACTAGAAAACTGGCTAGTTATAAGAAAAAAAAAACTAAGCTAGGCTTCCCTCCAACACAGAAGGGCTTGGGGGCTCAGAAGCCTACAAATAGTCTATACCACTTAACAGGAAAGGCAGGAAACAAGCTTAATTTTTTTTTTTTTGTTTCCCAGATGCTCTCTTTGAACACAGTAGGAGTGCCTGAAATCAGAATATGATCTCACTGCACTCAGTTGAGTGAGCAAATGAGATGGGCCCAGAAGGAGTATCCAAACACAAATTTACAAGAGGGGCGGGCAGTTGCAAGTCCACCAAGATTAACACCAAAACAAAAACAGGGAGGGTGGGTGCGACTAACTGAAGAGCAGAGTCAAAACTTCCAGCTCAGTTAATATTCCTTCCACACAGTTAAAATCAATTTAAATACTGTATTTTTTTGAAAAAAAAAAAGAGCAGATAAAGGTACTTAAATTCTCTTATACGTCCAGTTGAATACAGCAAGTTCTTAGCCGGCCAAAGCTGAGGTTTTTAAGCAGAAAATATTTTACACTGTACCACTTAAATAGGCAAGGACAGGAAATCAAAGAATGTGACTACTCCCACACCTGTAATTACTAGCAAATAACAAAATTCAGCTCTCCAATCCACATCTGTTTCCTGTTAATTAATATATAACAAAATATTTAATCATCTGATGCCACCATTGGAAAGATTCCTTGAATTCTTTATATACAAGGGTAATATATATATATCTCCTTCTCATACATTTCATTTTATATATACTTAGAAGGGCAGATTCAATAACCCTACACAGTCTTGCACTGTTTTGTATTCAGTAAGTGGCTCTACATGGTGTGTAGAGCTGCGCAACCATGGTAAACACTGTGGCATGCTAATTACAGCATAAGCAGCTGAACTGTATGCTAATCAACCAATCTAAGATGGAGGAGCTATTCAACAAACTATAAAGCAACCATGTTGGCTGTAGGCTCAGTGCTGGTTTTCCCTGCGAATTCCAAAACCTACTAGACTACAGCCATGAAAAGGAGTCTACACAGAAAGAAAGTTAGGGCCTGCTGTTGATTTAATTCATATGTGTGTGTAACAGGCCGAGGTCTGTGCTACTGCTGCTGCTGCGAATAGAACAAGGCCAAGGAGGAGAGTTTTCAGACCCTGGTAACTTATCACAATCTACATGATATGGAAATTGCAGAGTGCTACAGGGTGAATAGAGACAGACTACAGGAACTCTGCAACCTTTGTTGTCCTTAACTCAGACCCATGACAAACTGAAGGGAACCAATACCAGTGAAGACAAAGGTATGTGTAACACTTAGAAGTTTAGCTACAGGAACCTTTCAGAGACCAACAGGGGACATGCTGCGAGTGTCACGGGCATCAGCATCCAGGATCCTCCATCAATTCCTGAATGCTATGCTCCAACAATCCTGTGTCCACATATGTTTTCCCCATACTCCTTGAGGACAGGGCCACAAATATGCAAGAGTTCAACCCTCTAGCACATTACCCTGAAGTATTGGGTGCCATAGATTGTACACATATAGAAATCAAGGCACCAGCTGGGGAACAGGGAAACCTCGACATAAATAGAAAGGGCTTCCACTCCATTAACGGCAAAATACATGTGTAATGCTAAGGGAATTATTTTGAATATGTGTGCTGGCAACCCAGGCAGTTACTATGACTCACATATCTGGCACACCTCCCGACTGTATCAGATGTTTACTAGGGCTGATATTCCACAGGGTCATTTACTGAGGGATGCAGGTTATTCACTGGAACCATGGCTGATGACACCCATCAGAAATGCACACACATCTGCTGAAGAACACCATAATGAGGAACATGCTCAAACCAGAAAGATCATAGATTGTGTGCTTGGGTTGCTGAAGTTGTGGTTCCACTGCCTAGATACATTTGGGGAGCCCTGCAGTACAATCCACTTACATGCATTGAAATCTTCACCATCTGTGCCATGTTTCACAACATCATCCTGAGTAAACAGCTTCAGCATGATCAACATGGGGAAGGAGCATACATCCCACCATTAATGGCAAGGTCAAAACAGGTGCACACAGGTGAGGAGTCAAAGGGGGAACCAGCGGCTGCTATGGGTGTAGGCAGATATAGTTGTGCTCAATATGCACTCGCATTGACTAAGAGACAATACATAGCACACTCACTCACCACCTAAGGGGATAAAATCTTCATCCTATGCACATACATATAGTAATATTGATGGCAGGCAATGCTCACAAGCTTTACCTACCCATGCAATGGCTGTGTACCCATAGCATCAGAGATACTCAGCCCTGAACTAAAACTGTAGCAACTGCTGGATTTACAAACAAAGTGTTGAACCTGGAGTGTTAAAATAGAATTGTGTAATAATAGAAATAAATGGCATATCCTTGCATGTTGTTACTAGGTAAGTAAAAGGTGAGTGATTTGTACAACAGTGACTTTAACATGTGACAGCAGAGACCTATGTGAATACATGTGTCCTCTATCACATAAGAGGCCTCAGGCATCAAAGATTCACACATTCATACCTCTCGAAAGTCCTGATTGTCACCGAATGTCCTCAGTTTGGCCTTATACTTTTGTACTGGAAAATCATTAAAGAGAGAAGTTAGAAAATAATGAGACACATTTCAGTTTCAGACTTCAGCGCCCTCAGAAGATTCTTAAAAACCATCATCATCAGCCCCCTTTTTCCCATTTGCTACATGGGTTTGGAAAATCGGGTTAACTGTCACCATCTCTCTCGATTCAATGCCACACTGCTGCCTTCTTCGATATTCATGCCTGACTGTCGCAGATCTTCTTTCACACAAGCCACCCACTACTTTGCTGGATGTCCTAATTTCCTTTTACCTTCTTCCTGTCTGTTCCAAATCTTCTTCACCAGATTGTCTTCTGGTTTTCTGCATGTGTCCAAAGCACAATCTGTTCTCTTTGATCCTTTCTGCAATTGGAGCTACTTTCGCTTCTGCTCTTATATCCTCATTTCATCTATCCCACAGAGCGCATCCTACCACTTTTCTCAGGCACTTCATTCCATCACCTCTAGGTTCTTCATCTGCTCTGTCTTTACTGCCCAGGTTTCTGTACCATACAGTTGTACTGTTCGCATCACTGTCTTGTACACCTTACTTTTCAGCTTCTTTGGCATTCTTCTTTCATAGACTACACCTGACACTCTATGCTAGTTGGCTGCAGCCCCTCTGATTCTAGCCTTGACCTCTTCATTCAGACTTCCCTTCTCCTCAGCCACTTCTCCTAGATATTTGAAGCTGTTTACCTGTTCTACTATCTTCCCTTATATATTTCACTTCTCATCTTCTTTTGATTTCCCCAGTTTTCTGTCATTACCATTGTCTTATCAGTGCTTAGTTCATCCCATGTGCTTCAGTTTTGCATTCCATTGCTCTATACTCTGCAGGACTTCTTGCTCAGAGTTTGCCTGTAATGCGGTATCATCTGCATACAGCAGCATTGTTGCTCTGACCCTTCCCACCTGTTTGCTAATGTAGTCCATCACCAGTATGAACAGCAGTGGGTTCAGAGCTGCACCCACTGGGAACCCCTCTGTGAGTCCAAACCCTGTTCATACTTGAGTCATTACGTTCTTGTACATAGCCTGCACTAATTCTACCAGTGTTTCTGGGACTTTGAATCCTGCAGTACTGCTCAGATCAGCTTTCTTGGGACCTTGTCATACGCTTTCTCCAAGTCTAAGAATGCCCAGTTGGACTCTTTCTTCATCTCTAGCTTCTTCTCAACTACTTTTCTCTCTGCAAGCATTGGGTCAGACATGCTGCATCCTAATCTGAATCCAAACTGCTCATTTCCCACCTTACATTCTACTACTTGTGTAGTCATTTATCAGTCACCCTCTCCAAAACTTTCATTCAATGTGACAGGAGTTTGATGCCTCTGTACTACCCATATTTGTGGATGTCCCCTTTGTTCTTGTATACTAGCATGAGTATGCTTATTCTCCAGTGATCTGGGATAAGCCTTTCTCTCCACACAGCTATGAATATCCTCTGGAGCCATTTCTACCCTATCTCACCTAGCATCTTTATCATATCTGCTGTGACCTCATCTGAGCCTGCTGCTTTCCCTGACTTCATTTCCTTAGTGCTATTCTTACTTCTTCTAGGGTGGGGTCTTCTTCTTCACTCATTGTAGGCTGTTTCTGGGGCAGTACAGCTTCTATGATGTTTTCTTCATTCAGAAGCTGCTGGAAATACTCCTTCCATCTACCTTTGATGTCCTGTGGAGTGGTGAGTAGGTTGTTGCTGGCATCCCCTATGAAGGGTGTCTGACTATCTTCTTTACCTTTCTGTCTTTGCCTTTCAACCTGATATAATTTCTTTGTGCCACCTACTGAGTCACATTCCAGACGTTGGTAGAATGCCTCTGATGCCCTATTCTCTGCTATTGCAACTCCTTTCTTAGCTTCCTTGTTAGTTAACAAGTATTCCTTCCTAGCCTGGTCAGTTTTTTATATCTCTCATTTTTTCCTGCACTCCTTCTTTCTTTTGATGACTTTATGGACATCTGCATTCCACCACCAGCTTTCCTTATGTACCTTATTTTCATAATTGGCTGGGCCAAATATCTGTTATGCAGTCCTCACACATGCTGTTTTGAGGCGTTGCAATTCTTCCTCAACTCCACCTATTTCCTCCACTTCTTGGGGTGCTACAACCCTGAGTAATTCCTTGAACTGTTGTATTTTCTCTCCAGTCAACTTCCAGGTCTTCAGCTTGGTCTCTGTTGACCTTAGAGCCTTCTCTGACCACTGCTTGCAGCTGATTGTGGCAACCAGTGGTTTATGCTGTCGGCTGACTGTTTCACTGGAGATGACTTTGCAATCATTGATTCTACTGCAGTGCCTTTTTATTAGTAGGAGGAGCTCCACCTTTGTTACATTTTGGCCACTCTTGTTTGTGATCTTGTGATAGTCTCTCTTTCTGAACCAAGTTTTGGCTACTATAAAGCTATTTGCCAGATAGAAGTCTAGAATGGCCTCTCTGTCTTTATTCCTGTTGCCCCAACCATGTGTACCCAGGCAGTCCTTGTATCCTGTTCTGTCTGTCCGATATGTACATTCAAGTCCCCCATTATCAACACCAATTCATGTTGTCCTGCTTTATCTAGTAGGCCCTACAACTGCTGTTTGAATGTACTCTTTTCCTCATTATCACAACCCTGCTGTGGGGCACAGGCTGAGGGTATGAATAATTCCCTGCCATTTCCACTGGAGTCCGATTGCCATGAGTCTGTCATTAATTCTGATTATATATCTCATTGCCTTCTGAAGCTGTTCTCTAAACACAATTCCCACACCATTTCTAGCCTGTCCCACTCCTGAGTAGTCGACTATGGATCTCAAGCCAAGTGGCTTTGTTACACTGTCCTTAGATCTTGTCTCTTCGATACATAGGATGTCCAGCTTCCTCCTTATCATCCTGTCATCCACTTCCAAGCTGCTTTCTGTCAGTGAACCTGCATTAAGTGTAGCAATTCTCAGTTCATGTTTGGCAGGTTGATTGGTTTTATGTCTAGCTTTTGCTCAACAGAGCTATCCCAGGTACCCCAGGCTGGGCAACTTAGACACCATCTGGCCAGTAGCTTACTGACCCAGAGCTGCTGAGCTTTATGGTGGGCACACACTAGCCAATAGGGCACATACACTCCTCCCACCATTAGCATGGGCCACTGGCGTAAGTTGGAGTAGGCCGGGTCCTCAACCCACTTATCACCGGTAACTACCCATGCCCATTTGGCAACATTAGTCAATGTGACCGAATCAGCTAGAGACATATTTTACACCATCAAGTGGCTAGTGCTGCCACTTCTTAAAAATACTGATGTTTTAATTCTCTCAGTTTTCTAACTTTGTAAACCAAAATATGTCAAAAGTACAATTAGCAAAACAACATCACAAACACAGATATAATAAGCACTAAGTCAACTATGCAACCTGAGTACCAGACACAAAGTTTATGTATCCCTAAATCATACCTCTCAACCTCTTAGAGCAAGAAATATGGACAAAGCCATAAATAAAAGTGGGACAAAGGGCCAAAAATAGGGACAATTTTTAAATATTGCTTTTACAAACTTAGAAAGTTGATGACTAACATGTTTTGCATTAGCATGAATTTTCTGAAGGGTATGAAATCTGAAACTCAAATGTCTGTCATTATTTTCTAACTTCAGTCTTTAATGATTTGCCACTAATTTGACAGAAAGCCACAATTTTATGAAAAATGGACCAAAAATATGAGGCAAAAATCTGGACATTCTGTGAAAATCTGTACAGCTGAGAGGTATGCTCTGATTCCAAAAGATAGAAAACAAGGAGATGACACAGTTATCATCACTTGCACAGGGTGTTGTGGGAGGGTTAGGAAGCCTAGGATGACACAAAAACTAAGTGAGTCTGTCTGAGTAAAAAAGAGAAACAGGCAGACATTTGGATAAAGTAACAAATGGCCAGTGAGACAGAATGAGCTTTAAGCCTCACGGCTAAACCATGTAACTGTTGTGTGTGTATCTATATGGGCCGAAATTGGTGTGTGAATGTCTGTATGAACACACCAAGCTCTGTGCTAGCTCTACATTGTGGTATGTCAGACATGTGTGAGCCATGCATGGTAGAGGTGGCAGTTAATCGTTGTTTTACCTGATCATGAGAACTGGCTCTGTTAGGAGTTGCACTGTCATGTCCATACCCATGATCAGAGATACTGCTGCTACCTGAATGTGACTGATGTCTGGTGGATGAGGTTGTCTCATGAGGATGCCCAGGACCATGACTCCATGGCCTGCCACAGCTGGGTCTGGACACCTCAACCACTGATGGAAGACTGGAAGCAGTGCCACTATGGGAATATGATTGGGCACAGCCATGTCAGCTAACATCAGATGATGTCGCTGACCTACACCCATGCGGATGCCATCCCCCTCCCAGCAGATGTTCCATCACAGACACTATTCATTCCAATGTGTCATCCATCTGATTCATTGAATCTGCAACACTGTGCAGGCAGTCATACATGTCAGCTTGTGCCACATCTACAACCCTAAGCATTTCTCTATTGGAATGTGCCTGCACCTCCATGATGGCCCTAAACATACGTGAGTGGCATGGGAAGACACACCTGGATCAAGCAGAGGATGGACAACAGGCCTCCTTTGAGCACCTCTAACAACCCTCCTGCATGGCACCTCACCCACACTTTGGTTACGGCCAGAGTCAACAGGCAATGAAGTTGCAGTAGCCACACTACCCTGATCAAGGTTCTCACCCTCCACCTGTTCAATATCTGAGGACTCACTTGAATGGGTTGGCATATGCCTACTGGATGTGTCCAGTGGAATTACAGGGGATGGCTGAATGTCAACCTCAGTGTCAGATTCAACCTCTGCACTCCTGACTATGCATCTGTTTAGCCACCATCATCATCAGAATCTGCTGATACTCTGACATCAGACAGTAGGAGTCCTACACTACCATGGTCAAGATCTCCTGTGATAATAAGCAACAAACACAGGAAAGAAATTAATACCTACACTACTATAGTCCAATATATGCTAACAGACTAACAGTGGGGGCCACTATTACAGATAGTACAGCAATACACACAACAGTCCTGATACCCATATCACAAAATTAATATTTCTTTTAACTGGTCATCAGTATTGACATACAAAATGTTTGGCTTACCATGTACAGATGATTGTAAGAAAGATAGTACTGGAAGAAGTTCAGAAAAAGGTTAGGGCACCATCATCACAATGAACAGTAACACAGGGGTTAAAACTTTTTCCCCTTTATATGTCCATTAATGATGCCTTTAACAAGAACTTGGATGACACGTACACCTCAAACCCACATGTAATCAACAAGAATGTATTGTTAAATGTATCAATCTAAAACTATACCTCCCTCCAAAAAAAATTATGTTAAACAGAACTTAAGTATTGCTGTCAATATTTTACTATACAAGAAGCATTTAACAACTGACATAGGTAAGCCTACTCAGAAGCTCTTCCTGGGACATACTTGTCCTTCCTGAAAAAGCAGGACCAACATCAATGCCATCCTGTTGTGCACTTTCCATCGAACTGTCTAGATCCTTGACTGTGGACAGGAACTTTTCATTTGCTGTCAGTGGTGGCTTTGTAGCAGACCTCCACCCCGGTAGCCATCTGTTCATGGGCCACTGCAGCTGCTCTCCTCTGGGCCAGTGAAATCATGTCAGTGACCCTATGGTGCACCTGATCATATGTTCTGCTGTGGCTACCTACTATGTTCACATCATCCACTATGTACTGCCAAACTTTAATTCTGCCAAATAAATCCCCATATCCCCTTTCAAGCAGAAAGGTACCATGTTCCCTAAATGCTTCCACAATTACTTCATTCTCAGGGTCACTGAAGGGGGGTTTGCAGGGATTAGAATGACTGGGTGGCATAGTTCTAGGTGACATAAAACACAGAAGAAGGATAATACACATAAGTATCACATAACTAAAAGTCCTGTTTCCAGATAACACATAAAAGGTGTAGTATTTCACTATTACCCATTGGAGAAATTTAAAACAGTCAATATATTCAAATATAAAAAAGGAATTATGGGGTTGTAGCATATTACAATAACACACAAAGCAAGGTTGGATCCAAAACATGGAGAGTAACAAAGGAAAATTTTGTTTGTGCCAACACAGAAATAAAACTTGGCTCTCCCACCCCCAAAACAACAGGCAAATGACACATTTTGCAAACAAACCATCAGTGATCTGCTAAACGTGCTATCAAATAAAGTGTCCAAAAACATGTGTACAGATTTAACACAGAACATTAAATTTTATGCAATTGCCAGTCACATCTACCTGTAGCCAGCACTTCCCTAGAGGTGCCTATGGGTCTTCCTAGAAGGCTAACACCCCTGTGTCATTGACAATATAGGACATTTACATTTCACAGAAATAACACTAGAAGAGTGTAAGGAGAAAAAAAGTTGTAACATTAGCACTTGTGATGACAGTTAATAAGGCTGTGAATCTGAGAAAGTAAATGCCCTGACAAACATGCATATGCCACCTGCACACTTCTAAGAAATGTATACAGATAAAAGTAGCATTTGCTAATGCATATATAAATATAACAGATTTTTCTTAGTGACTTTTTAGCATATCCAGTATATAGCTGAAAATTCCAAGCATACCTTATCAAGATCAGTAGTCTTTTGTGCAAATAAATCCCAAAGTAATATATTCTTCTCTATCCACATAAACAAGTCTCCTCACCTTTGGGTTCCCTAGCTACACAGTTCCCTTTTTATAGTGTAGATTAAGGGCTACAAGCATGGTGAAGATGCAAATGAGGTGTGAACTCATTAGAATTGCTGAATCCCAAAACTTGGCTCCATGTAGCAAATGTAAACATACTGCAGGCACTCCCTCAGTGTCTGTTGCTAATGCATTGCAACTGTGAATGATCAGTTGTAGGGAGAAAGCAAAGACAATAACAGTTCAGACTCCCTTACCTCCGGTGGGTGTGTCAGCCAGGCTAGATTTACAAAGTGTAAAACTAATTTTATCAAGGTTTTAAATGTAAGTAAGCAGCACATATTTCCCAGTTTATGTTCAGAAACATCCAACCTCCCCCTCATTTCTTGACAACTTTATATTATTGCCATTTAATATCCTCACACACTGTAAGGACAATGATACAGAAAGTCTTACAGACTGCATGTCTCAGATTGCTGGCCAGGTAAGACAAGACTGAGCAAGAAGCAGAGAGAGAGATAACACAGAGCTGCATGTATGCAAGCAATAGTCATAAATGGTTGTGTGATCACTCAGTGTTCTACATCTGAAATTAATATATGTAGAAACAACTGTTATATGTTTTGTTTATACTGTGCATGATGTTTCAGTTGCTTGTATGCACAATGATTTTCATTCTCTGCTGCAAAGTGGTTTCTCTGGCAAAGAGGAATAAGACACCCTTACTGTGTTTTGAAGGTTCATTGGAGTAAGAGTTCATATCCAGACCTGTGTGAAAATATTTCATGTGTAAAAACATACATTTTTGCAGTGTTGTTTATTTAATAGATTTATTTCTTCCTTTCTCATAGTTTTCCTTTTTTATTTTTTTAATGCCAGTGTTTGCATGGTGTATGGCTTAATGCAAACAGGGGAAATGGAGAAACACAATGGATATATTTAGCTGTGGTTATCTTGTTTCCACAATGCTTAGCAATGCACAAACCTGGACTAGTGGCCCACACAAGAAGCAGATAGAACACCTGCAGACAGGACATTGACATTCTAAATATCAAAAAGGATACATTCTATTAATTTTATTGGACACCACACAAACATGCTATGCAGTGTTGCATGATGGTTCACACACACAGAAGTTAAGAATGAATAGGGAATTATGCAACTATTATTTAACTATTCCTGTGGCAGCAGGTCTAAGTGCAGGGCTGTAATACAAATGGTGCTGGGTTCTAATATATTAAGTGCAACATATTTTTACTGTTGTGACAGTTCAGTTTATAGTAATGAACAGGAAAATATCCAGATGTTATTTCAATATTCCTGTGGGAACAGGTGTATGTGTAAGAATGCCATACGCATCATCCTTGGTTCTAATACAGAAAATTCCACACATTTTTACTGTTGTTCCATCTCACATTATATTAAAAATAACTTATAACACTTTATAAATAATTTTAAGTAGTGGAGCTGATACGAATTATATGTATGAAGGATAAGATACCCTTACTCTATTTTGAAGGTTCAGATGTATGACTAATGGTATGCTGTCTACTATGTTTCTGTAAGTATAATTCTGCTATATGGACTTGGATAGCCTTCACACTTAAATAAGACACATACACAAATGAATGTATATACAAGGACCTTATCAGGTCATACACATACATGGTTATCACCTCAGTCTGTCATCTGTATTTATAAATCATTCATGACTATGTATGAGAAGCCCTTTTCTGTATTAAATCACTGCTGTAGAAGAAAATGTTTGTTATCTTATGCATAGGTTTAAATCCCACAATGTAAAAATCAATTTTAGTAGTGTATAAAGCCAAACAAATGTCATGTTATGAAATGTATGCCACCAGTGCATGTCAGCAAAGTTAAATCACCTAATACTTATAGCAGGAGGTACCCCTCAAACTAATGTCAAGTGTAAGATTAACCTTCCAATTTCAAAAATTGCTTTTCTCTCTGTTTGACACTATTGCTCTCCACTTAAAATTGTGCAGATGCAGTTGGCATTACTGCTTGTGTTTGCACACTATCAGTAAACTGGATAACAGGAATTGGTGGGAAATCATTATTTGCTATTGCACTGCTTTAGGGTTAAACATGTCTGGTGTTAGTGGAGAAGGTTCTCAATATAGGGCACAGAGATGGGGTATTCAGGAGTCTAGAACTGGACTTGTAGTAAAGCACCGGAGACAAAGGTTTCTACTGGGGGACTATTCTGGCTCCCAGTACAAGTTTGACACTTGAAATAGTCTGGCCAAGGCTTTATCCAGTGAAAATGGCATCCCACACACTGGAGAACAGTGTAGGCACCACTTCAACAACCTAAAAAGGTGCAAGAGGGATACACTCAACTAGTGGTTGGATTAGTTTCAAACTAGTGATGTCCCACAGTTGTGTAAGTATTCAGACTTTATAATACATAGAAAGCTAAATATAAGCAAGGCAGGTATGCATAATGCTCTTCTGTTCTTTTCTTTTTACAGCTAATTCTGAAATAGTTTGAATAGGCAAGCCCATGCTGATCATCTGGAGAGACTGGGAGAAGCAAGTGGTATGTATGCAGCACAAGAGAAGTATTATTGCAGGTTTAAAAATTAAAGAAAATGTTTTTCTTTTCTATACATAGGTTCATAGGTGTATTATAGGCTAATGGCACTGGAGCCTTTACAAGCCTAGCCCATAGGATTACCCTAGCATCCTGCCACCCAACATTAGTTCCTAGCACCTCTGTCTAGTAGAGCCACTGGAGTGATCCCTGGGGTGAATTTCTTATTTCCCATCCACTCACCAAGATTTCTCCTGAAGCCAGCCAGTGAGGTGCTCTGTTTAACATGTATGAGAAGTCTATTTCATAGCAGGGGCAGTCTCTGGGTTATGAACTTGTCCCTTCAGGATGTTCTGTTGATTGTGATAATGAGATTGAGGTCTTTGGAGCATGTGATGTGGAAGGATTGGGATTTTTTTAGATGTAGCATTTCTAACAGAGCTGGGTCAGACATGGCTTTGTAAATCATGCAGAGATTGCCTCTGAGTAGGTGATATGAGACAGAGAATAGTTGGAGTTTTTTGAGTCTGTCCATATAGAACAACTGTTTAAGGCCTAGAATCTTCTTTGTGAGGTACTTTTATGGCCTCTCCAGTTGTTGCAGGTGTCTAGTGAGGTACATGCCAAATGGGGCACTGTACTCGATGACTGGCCTAATGAGGGAAGAGTAGAGGGAGACAATGACCTCTTTCTTCCTGGATGCAAAACCCTTAGTAATGACGTGCCAAATAGAAGGACATTCTGACCACAGTGGCAATGTGGTGGGCAAAAGAGAGGTTGCTGTCAACCTGTGTTCCCAGATCTCTTATAACACCTTCTGTGTTCAGTGGACTACCATCGATGTGGTAATTCATGGGAACTGAGTTTTTCCCAAAGGGGATGACGACATACTTTTTGCATTGAGCTTAAGGCCATGGTTCTGACACCAGTCGGTCTCAGTGAGGCCTTTCTGCACGATGTCAACATCACTTGGAGAGTTAATAATAGCTGCCAACTTGTAATTGTCTGTGAACTTTGTCAGCCAGAGTCCCTTTGTGTTGGCCTGGACTTCAGAGAAGTAGATACCAAATAGGAGAGGACCCAGGCCCGAACCCCATGGGACTCTTCTCATGACTGGTCAGCAGTCTGACTTGAAGTCAGCTACTTTCACATTGTGGGTTCTATCTGTGAGCTAGTTTGCAATCCAAGTAGTGATATAGGGGATGATGCCTAGCTTAGTGAGTTTTTCTATGATTCCTGAGTGGGGAATGGTATCAAAGGCATTGGCCAGATCAATGAATGACCTTCCCTTCATCCACAGCTCTGGTGACTGACTCAAAGAAGTCAACCAGGTTGAGTAGGCATGATCTACCCTTCACAAAACCAAACTGTGTGGGATCCAGAGTTTGGAGGTTCTCTGTATCCTTGTTTATGGGGCTATATTAGAACATCGAAGTATTGCTACTTCGACTATTCTAATATTGAACCCATTGCATCGAACGGTGAAAATAGCGAAGCTGTAGAATATTGAATACTTTCCTAGTGAAAGTATTTGGTGGGCCGTTTCTGCAGCTCAGCTATTTCCTCAACTGTGAAGCAAAGGTTACGGACCGGGTTAAGGTAAGTGTGCAAATGAAAGTGAGTGTGCGATAGGGTCTTTAGGGTTAGGGAGCGGGAAAGGTGAGTGTGCGATAGGGACTTTAAGGTTAGGGAGCGGGTAAGGTGAGTGTGCGATAGGGACTTTAGGGGTAGGGAGCCGGTAAGGTGAGTGTGCAATAGGGACTTTAGGGTTAGGGAGTGGGTAAGGTGAGCGTGCAGTAGTTATGGACCTTAGGGTTAGGGCTGGGTTAAGATAAGTGGATAGCTAGTAATGTATGTATGGTTTAGTGTAGGGTTTTGTGAAGTGTATGTGTGTGGATTATGTATTTTGGTGTGTCTGTGTTGTGTGTATGTTTGTTGGAACAGCAATTTTTTTCCATGGGAAAAAATTCACTGTTCTGAGTGTTCGATGTTATGGTGTTTTGAGTGAAATGGTTCGATATTAGAACATTCGATGTAGTAATACTTTGATGTTCTGATATAGACCCTTGTTTATTAGGTCCATTATGATGTGTTCCATAGCTTTGCATATCAGACTTGTCAAGCTAATGGGGTGATAGTTCCCAGGGTCTGTAGTCACTCCTCCTTTGTGGAGAGGGATAACTGTAGCAGTGCACCAATTGGTAGGGACAAAGCCTGAGGCGAGGCTGTGATTGAACAGGGCACACAGGTGTGGTGCCAATTCAGTCTGTAGGTCATGTAGAACACAGCCAGTGATATTGTCAGATCCCATAGAAGCTGTATTCTTGGCCTTGGATAGTGCTTTTTTAGCCTGTGAAGTAGTAACACTGGGTGCCTGGTAATCTACTGGTATTGTGATTGGTCTTTTGGGGGGGAGAGAGGGATAAAGTTGGCACTGAATCTGTCAGCCAGTATATTGGCAATATCTGTTGGCTCAGTATAGGAGATACCATTGTGCAGCAGCTCAGAGCAAATCTGGGAATTGCCATGGAGATCTTTTACATAACTATAGAAGGCCTTGTGGTTGTCTTTACTATCTGCTGCAATTCTGTTTTCATAGCTAGCTTTAGAGATTTGATGAGGGATCTCAACCTTGTGTTGAGGCTGATAAGGGAGTTTTTCCAGTCTTGGGACTTCACCTTATTCTTTATCAGGTTCTTCCTTCTGTTGTAGAGTTTGTTTATGGCAGGGGACCACCAGATTGGCTTCCTTTTTTTTGGAGGAGAGTGTCTTGGTTTTATTGGGTATGGCAAGATCCATGCATTTGTATATGTGTACATACAGTGCATTGGTGTATGATTCGGTGGTCATGCAACTATTCTCTATTTGCATGGGGTGCCATGAAGTTAGCCACCTCTACATTTTGGAGCCCAAAGTTAGCTTTGGAGAAGTTTTTCATTTTCGTTACCTTTACCGGGGGTGGGTGGGGAGGATGTGGATTTCCAAGGTAATTAGTTTGTGGTCAGATCAAACCAGGGAGGAGTTGACTATTGGTGTAGAGCAATGGTCGCCCATGTTAGTAATGACCAGGTCAAGGATGTTGCTACCTCTAGTGGGAGTAAGAATGAGCTGGTCCAGGGCATTGGAATTAACAAATTCCATGAAATGTTGGGCAAGTGTATTGGTACATGAGTAGTTTTCCCAGTTAATGGAGGGGTAGTTGAAGTCACCCAGTATGAGAGTATTAGGTTGGACCTTAATATTCTACAGGGTGCTTAGGAACATGGAGTGTGAGTCTTGGGACATGGTTGGGGATCTATAGCAGGCAAGGACCTGAATTGCTGTCTTACCCAATGTTAGATGCACCTGAAGTATCTCTGATGCTACCAGTCTGAAGGTGTGCGCATCCTTTATGAATATGGAAACACCTCCGCCTTTGGAGCTTCGGTCCAAGTTCTGGGGCTGAAAGGTGTGGAATAAGTTATAGCCTGGTAGTGCTTTCTGCTGCTTAGAACCAGGTCTCTGTTACAGCACAAATGTAAATGTTTTCCATTTTAAGGAGTGCTTTGAGTGAGTGCATTTTGAGATTTAGACTTCTAGCATTGAGCAGCATGACCCTCAGATTGCATTTGTTTGTAGCTGTTACGGTGGTAATTTGGTCTTTGGAATACAGACTAAAAAAGGCACTATAGGGATGGCAAGAGCCTTGATGAGTATCCGGAAGCCCAGGTGTGACAGATGCAGGCCATCTGTGCCAAAGCATCATGGTCTGTCATTCATGTCATGCAGGCAGACAGATATGGATCCCCTTGCAATGACACCAGAAACTTAGCCAATTGTTGAAATCATTCATTTTCTGCTTGTATTGCGGTATCATTCTGGGTGATGGTAGGATGCTGCTCAGGGCTAGAGTCATACCCACCTGGGCTACATAATCCAAGAGCTCCTCCATGTCTCTTTTCATGTAGTCCAGGGAGGTACATCTCAGGTCATTCACACCCACATGTACAATGACAGAGTCATAGTTGTACCTGTTGTTGAGGGACCTGAGTGCGTGCATTATGTG
>NC_056747.1:1036087519-1036115019 GCF_019279795.1 Protopterus annectens | reverse complement strand
CTGCAATTTATATGGAGTTACAACTTTGTAACATATCTAAGTACAATTGTAGATTCCTTTTTATAAGACCTGTTGCTCCTACTATTATTGGAACTGTCTGGGTATCTTTCATCCACATTACTCTCATTTCTGCCTGCAAATCCTGATATTTTATGACTTTGTGTCTTTCTATACCAGCTGAGAGAGTTTCTCAATGATACCTGAGTACTGAGTTTTATAGTCTGTGTACATAGATAGGTAGGAGTTTTATCACTGCAGTCAACTGGGAGGTGTGTGTGTGTGTGTGTGTGTGTGTGTGTGTGTGTGTGTGTGTGTGTGTGTGTGTGTGTGTGTGCGCGTGTGTGTGCATGTGTGTGCATGTGTGTGCGTGTGTGTGTGTGTGTGTTTCTGCACTTGCTTGACATTGGAGAGAACATTTTACACCAGCATGTGGGACACTACTAATGACATCTTCCACTCACCAGACTCTGCTGATGTCATTACCTATAGCTGATTTGCAGATGTGCAGTATTCCCATCAGGCATGGTTATAAACTGGCACGTAGACTAGGCACAAGTCCCTTCATCCTATATGATACAGATTAGTGACAGGGCTTTCAGTCTGTCCATATATGTCATAGCATGGTTTGTAGGCACTGTATTTTCTTGGTGAGAAACTCCTGTAGTTTCTCCAGCTGCTGCAGGTGTCTGGTGAGGTAGATGCAAAAGGGAGCATTATACTTTATTAGTGTTCTGATGAGGTTTGAGTACAGTGTTAAATCATCCTCAGATCTGAATATGATGGGCTGACTTGTGGGGTGCATGACATAGTCTTTCCATACCACATTGGACACTTTGTGGTCAAAGTTTAGATTGCTATCTAGGAGTTTTCCCAGGTCTTGCACCACTGGGTTTCAGCATATGGAGAGTGTTGTCAATGTTATAATTAGTGAGGAATTCCACTTTGCGGAAGGCCAAAAATATTGACACATTTTTGCATTTATTTGTAGACCACATGGCTTTGGCACTGATCATTTGTCTGTGCTAGCATGTCCTGTAGTATGTTTACATCATTGTTGGACTCGATTGCATCCAATATGTAAGAATCAGCAAACTTGGTAAGCTAAAGGCTGCACAGTTTACCTGGACTGTAAAGAAATAGATTATAAACAGTAAAGGGCCCAGCACAGATCCTTGTGGTATGCCAATGGTGACAGCTCTAGTGGTACAGGTTGATTCAACAACTTTCACAGTATGTGTTCTGCTGGTGAGCCAGTTGATTAGCCATCTAGTGCATAAGTGTTAATTATCAGTTTTTAATTTCTCCAAATCTTTTGAGTTTCTAATACCATGATGGGAATGCCCCCATTCCTAAGTAAAAGTATGATTAAAGTTCATGAAATTAGTATTGTTTCATCTTTGATATCAGCCAGAAGTGCTCTTCGCAACACCTGCAGTGTGCCCAGTAATGACTCCTTCTGCAATTCATATGGAGTTACGTCTTGATAACATATCTAAATACAATTGTAGATTCTTTTTTATACAACCTGTTGCTCCTACTATTATTGAAACTGTCTGGGTATCTTTCATCCACATTGCTCACATTTCTGCCTGAAAATCCTAATATTTTATGACTTTGTGTCTTTCTATACCAGCTGGGAGAGTTTCTCTATGATACCTGAGTGGCAGATTGTGTCCAAACCCTAGGCCAGATCAAGATAGGCAGTATACACTGTCTTACCTTCATCCAGGCCTATCACAAAGAATCAATAGACTGTGGCAACATCACAGATCACCTACAGAGTGTCTCAGAACATACTCCTACCTGACACTGTTGGATGCACACTTCAACACACCCTCCAGATGGACTATGTTCTCATAGAAGGGTGTATTTCTACATGCATCCATCTGAGTGGTGGGGGGGCAGCACCTGATGCATGCATATATAGACACATCCTAAGTCTTCCCATCTGTGAGGCAGACCAACATGTCATCATGGACCTTTTTTATATGGATACTAGTAATATCCTGGCTGTGTATAACAGACATATGTGAGTTGTTAATGCTATATCCATGTCTGTTACATCTGTTAGATTTCCTCTAAGAATTCATTGAGGGCATGCATGATGACAACACTATCATCCTGTGGAACTTGACCAGGCCAAGGCATTTGACAAATGCTGAGGTATTTATCTACACTGTCAGATGTGGCCATAAGCACCTATATCACCAAGTGGGTAGACCACTGGTTCACATATGTGGTATCTAAATATGTTGAAGTGTATGAAATGACATATCTTGAGTTCAGTGATCAGGTCCATACATCAGGGCTGTCTGCTAGGCCCTTTCCTGTTCATTATTTAGGTCACAGATGTGAGATTTGAAATATTCTGCTTTCAGTAGTGAACAAGTTAAAAATAGCTTTCAGTGGATTTTTCTGAAAAGGTAAAATAAATATTCTGCTTTTCAGTGTAGTACAGAGTGCACTTACTTTAAACTCTTGGCAAAAACATATAGCTTGGCATTCATTGTTATTAGAAGTCAGAAGTAAAATATTTTATCTTTTATAAACTATGCAGTTTGTGAAATTCTCTATCTACAAGCAGGTCAAGATGAACTCTTGTATGCAGCTGTGGTGCATAAACAGGACGTGCAAGATAAGAGCAAGGCCGAGGAGTTATTCTTCAGGAACAGAATGTGTGAGATATGGAAAACAAACTGTCAGCAGACCAGCTTCAAAAGAAAGACTTATTATTCTGGCAAATTCTCTAAACTGCTGATGCAGACAGGAAAGAGACTATAAAGATTGGACATCTTCTTTTGTATGAGAGACATTGATTCTTACAGTTTGATGTAGTAAGCTGAAGTACGGTTTTGTTATATGTGTATCTTTCATTGTTATACTAGATGTCTATTTCGTATGTAGTAAAAGAATGTCGTTATCAGATGAACCGTCTCAATTGTTTTCATTCAGTAAAGATAGAGACTACCTTTTAGTGTAGTAACATAAATTTTACAACAGACGTCAAGAATGACATACACATACTATGTTCAAACAGCTGTCTGGAGGACTATAGATTGTGGGCAATCATTGACTCCAACTGTGATATTAGTAAACTACAGACAGTATCATTATGCACCAAAGACTGGTGCTACAGCCATGTCAACACATGAGATGAAACAAAAACATGGGGGGATTCATTATGTTATAAAAACAAATGCACACCCCAAGGACAGTGTAGACATCACACACCTATAAGCAGACCAACTGGTATGTGACCTGTGTCCTGGGGTAGATGGTATGTAGAATGTCCACCAGCATGCGACCAGAGTGGTGACTACTCCCTTTTATGTAACACAACTACTGCGTATGTGCAGGACATCCATATCAAAGGCCATAATACATCCATAGGTCACAGGCTTCATCACACCAATAACTGAGTACAATGTACACTTTTTCATGTTCCTCCCTACACGTGCTTGAATGATGTGTAACTAAAGTGTACCGACTTTGCCACAGTGAACTGTCACACATCTTATTCACCATTTTTGTTGCATAAACATTACTGTCTGATGGTGCAGAACCCCCATCTAGGTATTATACCAGATGAATGTGTGATACCTGTTCCAATGATGCACACAGTACATACATAGCTATTTAACAACATCGATGGCATGGGTTACATTCATGACAGTGTGGATTGTGCCATATATATATATATATATATATATATATATATATATATATATATATATATATATATATATATATATATATATATATATATATATATATCCATGCCATGCACACCAGTCAGCTAGCCCGTATTGATCATAATGTCACATACAGGTATAGCAGCATCCCTCCTAACACCTCCAGCAAATGTTAAAGTGTCAGGACCATGTGCTTGATTACCTTCATAGATTGCTGACATGTCATAATAGTTGTACAAGTATGCTTGTTCAGGACCATCTATGATCACTCAGAATCACATACATGTCAGAGACATAGGATTACTGATGGTATTATTCGGACAATGCCCATGATTGTGCATGCTTCTTTTGCTGTTGTCCATGAGCCTGTAACTGTGTCCCACTTGTTGGAGACCTCTGCTGACATTACAGTCATATTCAGCTAAATCAGTTTGCATAGTTTCATAATATGCACCCAACCCCAATTGTATATAACATCCTTGATAGATGTCCTCTCCACTGTTCATGTCATAGGATCATAGGAAGTCACTAAGCTAATGGCCCTATGGCCTTTACAAGCCTAGCCAAGTTCTACCCTTATTTTTATGATCAACACCTGTTGCCTCTGTCCAAGAGTGACAGACGTGGGACCCACGGGGTGAAATTATGGTTACCCATCCAATCATCCAGATTGCATTTGAAGAGGGCTAATGTGGTGCTCTGTTTGACATGAAGTGGGAGTCTATTCCAAAGGTGTGGTAACCTCTGGGAGACAAATCCCTCCAGCAGGTTTGATTAATATCACATATCAGATTAAGGTCTTTAAAGTAAGTAACCTGTGTACCATTTGACTTGCGGATATGCAGCATTTCCAATAAAGCAGGGACAGAGATTGCCTTATATGTAAGGCAGAGATTGTCTCTGAGTAGTCTGTATGAAACAGAATAAAGTGTCAGTGATTTCAGATGATCCACATAGGACAGAATTTGAAGACCTTGACTTTTCCTTGTGAGGAACCTTTGTGTTCTCTCCAATTGCTGCAGGTCCTGGGAAAGTTACATACCAAAAAGGGAGTTGTACTCAATTGCTGGCCTGATGAGGGAAGAGCACAGTGAAGTTTTAACTTTTTTTTTATGGAGGCAATGCCCTTACTTATGAAATGAGCAATATAGAATTCTCTTCTTACCACTGTGGAGATAGGTCCCCTTCAGATGATGGAAGTTTCGAAACTTCAAACATCATATGGCTAAGGATCAGATGATCAAAGTTTTGAAATTCGAAGCTTCGAACATTCTGAATGGAGATCGAAATACAGAATAGATTGGGATATTTGCCATTTTCCTCACTGTAGTGCGATCTCCGAGTTAGCATATTTAATTAGCAGGGGATGTGGGGGATGCAGGAGGCTTGCCCTCCTGCAAAAATGTAACAGAATTTTTTTTTTTTTATTTATTAGATGTTCAGAGTTTCAAAACTTCAATCATCTGGTCCTTGGCCATATGGTACTCAAAGGTTTGATACTTTGATCACCTGTAGTACACCCATAGAGATATGGTGATCAAAGGTAAGGTTGCTGTCAACCTGTGTGCCCAGACCTCTCACTACAGAGTGCATACCTATGGTGTTGCTATTGATGTGGTAGTTAGTAGGAACATTGCTCTTACGAAAAGGGATGATGATAGATTTTTTTTGCATTGAGTTTAAGGCCATGACTTTGGCACCAATCATTTGTTTGTGTAAGCCCCTCGTGTAGGATGTTGACATTTTGTTTGGAGATTATATGACTGCTCCCAGTTTGCAGTCATCAGCAAACTTTGCAGCCACAGATCTTTAGTTTTGGCTTGTACTTCAGAGAAATAGATTCCAAACAGTAGAGGTACCAGGACTGATCATTGTGGAACACCACTGGTTACAGGTCTGCTGTTGGAGGTAGATTCCCCTATTTTGAATATATGCATTCTATCCGTGAGCCAATTAGTGATCCAATTAGCGATATAAGTGTTGATGCCTAGCTGGGTGATTTTGTCAATGATGACTGAGTGGGGGATAGTGTCAAACACCTTGGCTAAATCTAGATAGGCTGTATGCACAGATATCCCCTCATCCAGGGCCTTGGTGACTGTCTCAAAGAAGTCCACCAGGTTTAACAGGGAAGATCTCCCTTTGACAAATCCAAACTGAGTAGGGTCAAGTGTTTGGAGATTACCTATATCTTTGTTGAAAAGGTCCATGATGATTTGCTCCATGGTCCTGCAGATAAGACTAGTCAGGCTAATAGGTCTATAGTTTTTGGGGTCAGTGGATGCACTGCCTTTGTGCTAGGGGATAACAGTGGCTGTTTTCCATTTATCTGGTATGAAGCTGGCGATTAGACTATGACTGAAAAGAATATTCAATGGTGTTGATAATTCTTGTTGGAGCCCATGTAGGAAACAACCTGGGATGTTATCAGGTCCCATAAATGCAATGTTTATGGCCTTAGAGAAGACATTTTGACCTGCTCTTTAGAGATACAAGGTAGGGGACAGGTGGTAGGGATATCATGAGGTACATTTGGTGGGGACAGGGCAGTGAAGTATTCACAGAACCTGTCTACTAACAGGTTAGCTATGTCAACAGGCTCAGTATATGTGGTATCATTAACTACCAGTTCAGCACAAATCTGGGACTTTCCTATTAGGTTACTAATGTAACTAAAGAATGCCTTATGGTTGTCCTTACTTGAGGAATCTAATTTGGATTTGTAGTTTTCTCTGGTGGACTTCACAAGAAGTCTTATTTGCTTGTTTAAACTGAGGAGGCAGTGTTCCAGTTTAGGACTTTCTCCCTCTTACTCTTAGACAGCAATTTCTTTTTCTTATTGTGAAGCCTGTTAATGGCAGTTGCCCACCAGGCAGGTTTGCTCTTCCTTGAGGAGCTTATGTTGGTCCTATCTGATACTTCTGAGTCAGTGCAGTTTTACAGGTGTTTGTATAAATCATTGGTGTAGAACTTGGCGTAGTTGCCAGTTCCATCTGAGGGGGGAGGTGCAGTGAAGCTATTTATACCATCCTGTAAGAAGTTATAATCTGGTTTGGAGAAGTTTTTTAGTTTAGTTGCTGCTGGGGGGGGGGGGTCAGGTATGGTAGTTACTTCGAATTAGACTAATTTGTGGTCAGATCTCACCAGGGAAGACCTCATAGTGGAGGTGCTACAGTGGTCCCCCATATTGATAAGCACCAGATCCAGGATGGTGGCACCCCTTGTGGGGGTGACAATCAGTTGGTCCAGGGTACTGGAGTTAACAAAGTTCAGGAACCTTTGGGCAAGTGAGTTGAAACGCAAGTAATTTACCCAGTCAATGGATGGGTAGTTGAAGTCACCCAAAACCATGGTGTTCAGATGTATCTTTATAGACTCAAGTAGATCTAAATAGGCAGAGTGGGTGTCTTGATTCATGGAGGGGGTCCTGTATCTGGCAATGATTTGAATAGGTATCCTACCAACAGTTAATTGCACCTGAAGTATCTCCAGGGAATCATACTGCTTAAAAATCTGGATGCGTATTTATCTTCAATGAGTATTGATACACTGCCTTCTTTAATTTCCATGGCTTCCATTTAAGGTCTGAATGTGTGGAAGGAGGTATAACCCAGTATGGCTGAGGTGCTCTCCACAGCCTTGAATCAGGTCTCCTTGACTATACAAATGTCTGTATCTTCCAAGATGAGGACTGTTTCCAGTGAGTGCAGTTTCATGTTAAGACTCCTACCATTTAGCAGCAAAACCTTGAGGTTGTTTTTAGATGATGTTTTTACAACAGGAATTTTGTCAGGATACTTATATCACAAATACCTCTTCTCATTGTTATGTTACCTTGTCTGACAGTCACATAATGTAATTTTCACTGTGCAGTCCGTACTGAACCATGTCAGTATGTGATTAGTGTTCCTGCTACAACTGTCTTCCATTTACATGTCCTCATCTGCGCTACATTATGATGTTTCATCTATCCTCTTTCCCTGTGTTCATTCTTACAATTCATACACACTTCCCCAATTGTCTATTTTAAATGGCAGCTCATGCCATGTGCCCTTACAGATCATTTATGCAACTTTTGTACAAAGAGCTAGGAATGGGATTCCACAGTACTCTGCACTGTATACACTGACCTGTAATGTATTTGGACCACATACATTGCTATATGATATACCCTGGTAATCACTCCTTGCAATCCTGCTAACCTAGGGTGCTCTGAGGTAAACAGGTTTGCTATCTGTGTTGCTTTACATGGTTTTTTGTTGCTAGCCATAAGAAACCACATTTGATTACATTTATAAGAGGTATGCAGCATGAATATGTATTCATCACTGCAGCTGAATGTGCAAACATGTAAACTCCATGTAGGCTTCATGCGAAGTCTACACAGAGATTATTGAATCCTACCTAGAATGTTAAGGTTGTCTTGATTTATTAAATGCATTTTATCTTTCTGGTGATCTAGCCCTGCTAGACAGTGGTCCAGGGAAGTAAATAGTGTGGGAAGAAATAGCCAGGGAATTGTTATGGCTAGGCATGTATAGGCCTTAGGGCCAATAGCCTAGTACCAACCTATGAACCTATTCTTGGCAACTTTGAATATTTGAACTTAATCAGGGACTGTGGCAACAACTTTAATGTTTTATGAATGTCATTAGAGCAAATCTGTTGCACACACCTGGGTAGCTCTTTACTCTCTCAGTCTGTGCTGCTGGAAAATTTGTCTGCCTAGGTGCTTTGACTATTTTTCCATGTCATTTTCCTTTCAAGGGTAAGATGGGTGGAGTAGTACTTTAGTGACTAATTATTGCCCTGTCCGTGGTATGCAGTGACACTGACATGATTCTGTTACTGTTGGGAAATACTCTCCCTAGAAACACCAGATGGGTAATTTTTTATAGATTTAGCTGGTCATCCGGTGATTCAGACAATCTTATTTAATCTTGCAGCCCCCTTTGCTTTTATGACTGCTAACCTTTATCTAAAATAATTTTCTAGAGGATGTCTGCTAAGGTCAAGAGCAGGTGTTTGAAAACAGAGTCTTTTAAGATAACATAAGTAATAAGTTGTTAGAAATGTAGAGAAAAAAGCATAAAACACAAATCATAGTATCTCTTATGGGAAGTAAAGTTACATACACAGACACACACACACACACACACACACACACACACACACACACACACACACACACACACACAAAACCAAAATTCAAACTCCATACCCAACTTTAACCCAAAAGATGCTGACTTGTATATATAGTACAGTAACAGCATTTTATCAAACGTCATTTTATTCAATATGCCAGTCTCAAAAATTACATTTTTCATTCAAACATTCACAGAAATTGGATTCAGTCAACAGATCTCATCCACACTGCTACTGAATAAGTAGCCTACTTCCAATCCTAAATGAATGCAACATAAATACAATCATTCAGCACAACTGTAGTGTACCCCTTTGAGATTAATTTGCCAGGCATCCTTTAGCCTGACAACCTTTTCCATCTTCTGCCTTTTTTTCTGTTCTAGATTCCCTGTTATTATACATGTTCCTTTGCAATACTATTGGACTTGGTGACATTCTTGCTTTTTCTGTGATACCTAGTCCATTCTGTTATTCCCTTCTCTTCTACACTGTTTAGAGAAGACTTCTTTTTGTCTCTCACTGCTCCACTTTCTGTTTAGAAGATGAAAGCAATTTATTTGATTTGACTCCTATTTTGCAATATTGCTGCTGAGATAGAAAAGCACACCTTTTCAATATATCAATATTTTTGACATTACCAGTCATCACTCCTTATAAAATCTCTAAATACAACACAAAAAATAGAAACCTGAAATTAAATACATTAGCTGCTTCTGACTCTATTTAGGCAAACTGCTCCAGAAGAAATAAAACCAGTTAAATTTTATTTAGGTGGGGATTCATCAAAGTCAGAATTCCAGAAGTTAACTGATCTTGAAAGTTAACAGTGATAAAATGCAATGTGACTTATTAAAACACTAAATAATGTCCCTCAAATAGTATAAAGTAGATGATCTAACTTGTTAGCTTAGATTTCTAGCAGATCACTCACACCTTAACAAGCAGGATAATATTAATTGCTGAAACAGAGATCATTAATGTAAAGGGACAAATTTACTATATATACCTATTATATAGGTGTGTGTGTGTGTGTGTATCTATCTATCTATATATATATATATATATATATATATATATATATAGATTCACTTTAGAAGCTCGAATTCCCAAAAACCCGAACTTCATATGGTCGAGACCATAAGTTTGATTTTCGGAAACTCGAACAACTAAAATGAAACGTAAAAAGAAAAAAAAAAAAGTCAAACAGCCCCCCTGCACCCCCCGTGCCCCCCACACACCCCTACTTAAATATACCAACTCCGAGATCGCACGACAGTAGGGAAAAAGTTAGTCTCCCATTTCACGCTGTATGCAGAAGTGCAAAACAGGAGATTTCCCGTTTCCTGTCAACATTGCAAAAGAAATGAAAACATTACTTACATACAGGGCATACATGGGTCCTTGCCTCTGTGTGTAAGTAATGTTTTAAGGTAAGTAAAGTGTTATTTTTTAACACTTTACACATTCGAGTTACTGAAAGTTCGAGCATATGGTCTCGACCATATGAAATTCGAGCTTTCAGTAATTCGAGCATGTAAAGTGCTCCCATATATATATATATATATATATATATATATATATATATATATATATATATATATATATATATATATATATACACACACACACACACACACACACACGCACTTTGCACACGCACACACACACACACACACACACACACACACACACACACACACACACGCACACACACACACACACACACACACAAGTGTATGTGTGCAGACATATAAGCATGTGATGTGAATATACTGTTTGCGTTTACTTTTGTTTTACAACATTGTTCAATGGCCTATTTAGGACTAATGTTTCATTTACTTTTAATGTTAATTTTATGGACTACTGCTTCTACTAAAAATACTACTGTGCTTAACAGATATAAACATTCACTTTGACCACCCCGCCATGGATGAAAAAGGTTAGAAGACCAACACATCTTTCCAGTCAACAAATAGTTAAAAATATAAATTAATATTTATATACTTTTGTTTATGTATAAAAAACTGTTCAGTTTTTTCTTTCCTTGCTTAGCTTGCATACATTGATTTTAATATGTGCATATAATATCTTGCTAGATATTTCCTATTACTCCTGCTATATCAGCTTTATTATGCTAACATATTAACAAATCCATCCATGGGAGTATGTGAACATGAGTGTGTGTGTGTGTGTGTGTGTGTGTGTGTGTGTGTATATTTGCATGCGTCTGTGATGGAGACTTGTGTTTGAAATAAGAACCATTCAAGTTTTTCCCCTCGGTAATATTCTGAAGTTTTGTATTTTAGCTAATTAGTTCTGACTATGTAGTTCATTATTATTTCTTATTTTTATAAGTTAACAGTAAATTTGTCTTTTTATTGTGGATTTAAATATAGTATGCATACATGCAGCAATACTGACCTTCATCATTGTAGCCTCACAGTCCCATTTCTGTTAAATAGCATTGTTCTGGGTAATAGTTATGACTGGGATTTCCTTACAGCCCTCTACCTGCTTCACACTCCATGTTTATCATTTTCTGTTTCTTTATTTTACAGGATGTTAGGTATTGCTAAGGCTAGGGTATTGCTTGTGCCTGGCCTATAAGGCAATCTCCAAACCTGCGCTCATGGAAATGCTGCATATCCACAAGTCAAATGGTACAAGAGTCACTCGCTCTAGGGATATCAGCCTAGATTGTGACATTAACAGATCATGCTGGAGAGAGAGATATGTTTCCCAGAGACTGCTGCTTATCTGGAATAGAATCCCCATTCATATAAAACAGAGCTCCTCACTGACCCTGTTCAAATGCAACCTAGATAATTGGATGGGAGACCACAAATTCAGCCCTGGGGTAGCACCCACATCCCTCATAGACAGGTGTAGCTGGTGTTGATCACAGACCCACTCTGTTCTCTCTCAATAGGGAGAGACTTCTCTCTGTTCTAGTTTGTGCTTTTATATTCTGCTTATCATTCACCTGCTTGTATTCTGTCTGCTCCATCTTCCAATAACACATTAAGCCAAAGTTTCTGAAAGAGCCCCAGTATTGCCTTTATTTGATTGCTAGCCTCCTTAGCTAGCCTGCTTGTTCCTTGAAATTTTCTCAACCCTCCCACACTTATGTTGTTTTATAAGGCTGTATCTCTGCCCTCTACTCCTCTGATTTCCAAAATCCATACCTTGCCTCTTTCACTGCTATTGACTGTTATATAAGCTATTTATGTAATCTTCCCACCAATTGTTTTCCATAGACTCGAGATATTGATTGCCCACCCAGCAAACCAGTATTGCTCTGAAGTAAACCTCCTTTACTGCATACTGTCTCCTGCTCATTTTCCTGGAGCTCAGCAAAGCTTGTAGTCCTAGCTTGCATTGCAGAAGTGTTTTACTTGTATCCAGTGCCATCCAGGCAAAGTTAAGTACCTTCGAGTACTAAACTGCACTTAAGATACTTTCAGTCATCGCTTTTGTTTCCTGCTTTTATGTGTGATTTCACTGAATTTTTTGTACAAAAAAATACTGTTCCTCTCACTGTCAATGTCTAGAAACTGCCTTCAACAAGAGATTTCCAGGTAAGTGGTTTGTGTTAGCATTGCATTTGCTGGTCTGTTCTATTGTTGTTTTACATTAGGAGGACTGTATTTATTCATCTTGTGGCATGAAGTGTTTGCCTGGTCTATATGAGTTAGAAAATATACAAAGGACTCACATAGTGTAGTCATTTTACTGGCCAGAGGTTTCTTTTTTTCTCTGCTGATGTAAATTTTGCATGTTTGTGTAGGTTAGCAATGCCTTGTACAATAGCAAACAACTAGAAAGCAAATTTTCTCTGTAGAACGAATTATAAAACTAACCCATAAAGAAGCAATATAGTGCAATTACCTTGTGCGCTGATAAGCCTAGAGCAGCTAGTTGGGCATTTAGTGGCAATACTTACAGACTAAGTAGAATTCAGTACTACTGTGTAAAATTAGATTTAGTAGAATTTAGTGCTGTTTATTATAATCTACCCCAATAAAGCACCCTTAGCAGTCTGCACAAACAAAGCACCCTTAATAGTCTTCTAACCTCAATATGCAACCCCCTTTGTGGCTCACAAATCAAAGGACTGAACAGTATGGATATGCAATTTCCTAAATTCTGTAGCCATCTTGATGGATATAGGCATCTTAAGACATTGTAGCTATTGTCTCATGTTTACTGACAATAACTTAATCCTTAAAGAATAACACATAGTATGTGAGATGTGTACTGACACGATGACAGTGGAGGCTAAACTCACGCATACAAGTCCACATCATGTTGTTGAAACCACACACACACCTGCTTCACATCACATGCAACACGCACTTAGACTTACATCTGCTTGGCACTTAAAAGCAATCTTCCTAAACAAGGTTGGGAGGGTGGCCTAATGGTTAAGGTGCTTGCCTTGCAAGCACAAGGTCCAGGGTTTAAGTCTCACAAGGGATAATTGGCTAGGCTTAAAATGGCTCACAAGGGCAGTTAGCTTAGTACTAACCTATGAACAACAAAAATCACCTAGACCATACGCTGTCAAAGCTATGCCTTAGCTAGGCCAAAGGAGCTCAGAAAAAACAACACCTAACACCACATATAGTGTCACTGTCAGTGTAGCAGCAAACAATAAGCCCCTAAGACAGGCAAACACACTCACCAAGACTCTCATCATAGAGGACTCCATTGTAGGATATACTGATTCCCCTCTAACCAGGCTGAACAAGGAAAATATAACCGTTAGTTGCTTATCTGTGGCCAGTATCTGCCAAATCATGCATGGGCTTAAGTCTTTACACCACAGGTACCAGTATGATTCCATTATAGTCCATATACATCTAAATGACCTAAAATGTACTTCCCTAGATTATATGAAGACAGAAGCATTATAGGGCTTTCTGACTATTTGTCTCAGGCAGGTATGAGCCTAGCACTGAACAGCATATTACCATCACCAAGTATGATGTCACAACATGAGCAAAAAATGATTGATTTCAATAACTGGCTGTTTTTTTATGTCATTCTAAGGGGATCCAATATCTGTCAGCTTAGCAGGACATGGTCAATACCTTCCCCTCTAGTCTTTTGAATACTGGCTAAAATTTTGTCCACCCTATAGTGCCTTTTTAGGCAATGTCAAATTGACAAACCTACTGACATACCAAAATCAACTCAAAAGAACCTCAAGGTGTTACTGCTCAATGCCAGGAACCTACATAAAAAAACTATACTCCCTCCATGCCCTCATCACACTAGAGAATATAGATATCTGTGCAGTTGCAGAGACATTGTTTAAAGCTGCAGAGAGTAACCAGCAGTGCAAGGGTTCAGTGCCTTCCACACTTTTAGACTAGTAACTGCACAGACAAGGGCTAAAGGTGGAAGTGTCTAATAGTAACTGCACAGACAAGGTCTAAAGGTGGAAGTGTCTCAATATGTATCAAAAACAAGCAGACTGCTAGGGTGGTTAAAAAGGATGATGTGCTGGAGTTCCTCCATGTGCAGATCACTACAGACAAAATCCCATATCATAATCTAGGCAGTTATAGGATATGCATATACAATGCATATGTGGACCTGCTAGAGACACTCACCATCCAGCCTAACAACCCACTCTTGGGAGACTTGAATTATCCCTCTACAGACTGTGAATCCTATATGGCCTGAAGTCTACAGAAACAGAGATTCCTGGACTTAGTAAATAGAAATAACCTTGACCAAAAGTGAATACACTCACTAGAGGCTCCAACATACTGGACCTCCTGCTCACAAATATGGGAGAATACTGTACACCCCCTCACCAGCCTCAGAAAGAAGCTGAAATCCCTCATAAAATCCTCAAAAGCTAGTTACAAAAATAAAATTGCCAAAGATTCCAAAGACAACCACAAGGCATTCTATAGTTATGTCAATAATCTAAATGGCAATGCTCAGGTCTGCTCTGAGCTTCAATAGAATGGCATTAAATATACTGATCCCAAGGATATTGCCAATATCCTGGCAGATCGATTTAGTGCCAACTTCACCCCTCCTCACCCCCTAAAGGACCCATCTCAATACCAAAAGATTGCCAAATTCTGGTAATCATGGCCACACAGGTAGAAACTGCACTCTCCAAAGCTAAGAATACAGCATTCATGGGACCAGATGACATCCCAGGCTGTGTACTACATGAAATACAAAATGAACTGGCACCTCACCTAAGTGTCATGTTTAATCATAGTCTCACCTCAGGCTTTGTGCCCACTGAGTGGCGCACAGCTACAGTTATCCCACTCCACAAGGGGGGATCCACCTTGGATCCCAGGAACTACCATCCCATCAATCTAACGAGCCTGATCTGCAAGGGCATGGAACGCATTTTCATGGAACTTATAAACAAAGACATTGGCAACCTTCAAACACTGGACCCCACCCAGTTTGGGTTTGTAAAGGGCCGATCTTGTCTCCTGAAACTGATTGACGTCTTTGAATCAGTCTCCAGAGCTGTGGATGAGGGTAAGGCGGTCCACACAGCCTATCTGGACCTCGCCAAGGCCTTCGACACCATCCCCCACTCTGGAATCATAGATAAACTTACTAAGCTGGTCATAAATCTCTACGTCATTCGATGGGTTGCCAACTGGCTTACTGACAGAACCCAGACTGTAAAAGTAGCCGACTCCAAATCCAGCTCCAGACAAGTGACAAATGGAGTACCTCAGGGTTCAGTTCTGGGACCACTCTTATTTGGCATCTACTTCTCTGAAGTACAGGCCAACACTAAGGGACTCTGGCTAACAAAGTTCGCAGATGACTTCAAACTGGGAGCCATTATTGAATCCCCAAATGATGTGGATAGTCTACAAAAGGGCCTTACAGAAACAAATGCCTTGTGCCAAAGCCATTGGCTCAAGCTTAATGCCAAGAAATGTATAGTTATCCCCCTGTGGAAAAAAACATGTACCCATGAATTACCACATAGGTGGCAGTATACTAAACATCGAAAGTGTGATGAGAGACTTATTGATACAGGTGAACAGTGGTCTCAGTTTCCATAACCACATTGCCACAACAGTCAGAAAATCATTCTATGTGGCACACCTCATCACTGTACTCATCCCTCATTAGACCCATTATAGAGTATAATGCCCCGTTTGGTATGTACCTCACAAGACATCTGCAACAGCTGGAAAGGCCACAGAAATACCTCACTAAAAGAATCACAGGCCTAAAGCAGATGCCATATGCTGACCATCTAAAAAACTCCAGCTATACTCTCTGGCATATCGTCTACTCAGAGGCGATCTCTGCTTAACACAAAAGGCCATGTCAAACCCTGAGCTGTTGGACATGCTCCACATAAAGAAATCCCAATCCTTCAGAGCCACATGCTCCAGGGATCTAAACCTTGTCATCACAATGAACAAAACATACTGGAGGGATAGGTTCCTGACCCAGAGACTCCCCATTCTCTGGAATATTCTGCCTATGCATGTCAAGCAGAGCGCCTCCTTGGCCCTCTTCAAAAGGAACCTTGATGATTGGATGGGAGATAGGAAATTCACCCTGGGGATCATGTCAGTCGCCCTGCTAGACAGGGATCCAGAGAAGTAAGTGTTGTGGGAAGAAATATCCAGGGAATTGTTATGGCTGGGCTTGTGTAGGCCCTGGGGCCGAAAGCCTAGTAACAACCTATGAACCTATGAACCTATGTCTCGTCATCCCTTTTATGGTTTGACTATAAAGTTGTCTCCTTCAAAATGAAAACCAACTCCATAATTCCATGAAGAATAGTAACAGTTAGGAACTATTCCAAGACTATCTGCTATTAAGTGATGGTTTCTCAAATTTCAAGGTTACTCCAAACCCTGAGAACACACCTGCCAGTTTTGAATTACTCTCAGAAACTCCATACAGTCATGTCAATGATTGCATAGAGGCTGCTTTAGCTACTAGAAGGTAGCAATGAAATAGCTCCATAAACAAACAGCCCTGGTGGGATCATAAATTAAACAGGATCTGTAACAAAATGAAAACTTTATGGCAAAAATCAGAAAGGGTAATTCCCATAAAGATAAAAAGTTACCCATCAAAGTAAATAGGCTACTATGAGTGCTAATTAGGTCGTGCAAAGCCAACTTTGAGGTTAGAATATCCTCCCAGGTAAAAAAATAACCAAAAGGCCTCCTACAGCTATGTCATAAACCTCAAGAGCAGTACACAACAATGTACTGAAATGGTAGTCAATGATGCCACATTTACCAAGCCTGGTGATATAGAAAACCTGTTAGCAAACAAATTAATATTCAGTTTTACCCCCTCTCACCTCCAACCATTCACCCAATAATTCCCTCAAACATAACCCCTCCATCTATAACCGGGGAGCATGTATTGGCTGCACTCAATAAAGCCATGGGCATGGTCTCAGTTGGCCCCAATAACATCCTGGGTTCCCTAAAATATGACTTATCAGGACCCCTAGAGTCATTATTTAACTATAGTGTTAAAATAGGCTTTGTGCCACATGAAAGGAGGACTGCAGCGGTCATCTCTTTCATAAGGGAGGACCTTCAACAGATCCTAGAAACTACATACCCATTAGTCTGACTGGTCTTATTTGCAAATCCATGGAAAGAATTACCATGAGAATTATTGACAAGGATGTAGGATACCTCCAGACACTGGATCCATGCAAGTTTGGCTTTATCAAAGGAAAGTCATGCTTATTGAATCTGACTTATTAGAAAAGATCACTAAAGCAATGGATGAGGAGGGAATGGTGCATACTGCCTACCTGTATCTGGCTAAGGCATTTTATTAATACCCCACTTGGGCATTGTCAACAAACTGGTAGAACTTGGCATAACCCCCTTTATAACATATTGGATAGCTAGCTGGTTCACTGATAAAACTGAGGAGGTTAGAATCAGCAAGGACACTGCCACAAAGAGGCTGGTCATTAGTGGAGTCCCCCTGGTCTCTGTGCTAGGCCCACCCCTCTCTGGCATCAATTTCTCAGATGTCAAAGCCAAAGTCTAAGGCCTCTGGCTAACCAAGTTCACAAATGATTGCAAACTGGGAGCAGCCATTGAATCTCTGCAAGACAAAAACACCATTCCTGAAGGTCTAATAGAGGCAAACGCTCTGGGCTAAAGACATGGCTTAATACTCAGTACCAATGAATGCATTATAGTACCTTTTGGGAAGTCTGGCACCCTGGTACCTACATCATTAATAAAACACCATTAAAAGTTGATTCACTACTCAGGAATCTGGAAGTTCATGTAGATAGTAACCTAGCTTTTGACCAAGATGTGTCCAAGGTAACAAAAATATCCTATGTTGCTCAACTTATAAGCAAGGGCATGGCATCTAGGTCCAGAGAGGTCGTCATACTACTGTACAGGGCCCTCATCAGGCCCATCATAGAGTGCAATACTCCCTTCAGTATGTACCTGATCAGTCAAGTATAGCAACTGGAATGTCCATTAAAGGTTCCTTACAAAAAGAATACATGGAGTAAACACAATGTCCTACGCTGATCACCTCAAAGTCCAGTCTCTTTACTCAGTATCATACAGCCTTCTGAGAGGTGACCTTTGCCTGTCATACAAAGCATCCCTGGAACTGGTTTTGATGAATCTTTTGCACATCTGTAAAACAATCAGCATCAGAACTACTAGATTTAAAGATCTAAATTTAGCTTGCAATATAAATAGGATATGTTGGACAGACCCATATGCTTCTCAAAGAATCCCCATTTTCTGGAACAGGCTCCCCATCCACTTGAAACAGAGTTCCTCCCTATTCCTATTTAAGCACGATTTAGACCAATGGCTGGGTAATTGGAAATTCACCCAGGTCTGGCATCTATGTCTCTGATGAAGAGAAGCAGTCAGAAAATCACTCCTTATAAATCAAATATAAATCAGATTTGTGGGTCACTCCCTATTGAAATGTTGGCACTCATAACATTGAGTGCAGGCAGACAGAACAAATGAGACTGAAACTGCAGTAGAAGAGTGAATTTCAAAAATTGCTCTTCCCCTTTAAACTTTTTTTTTTGTAGGGGTCAAGCCCCCCCCATACCCCCAAACTTATATATACCAATGCCAAGATTGCTGTAACTCAGGGAAAATCGACTATTCTGAGAAATTACCTTCTCAGACTTAGTATATGCAAATCATCAGATGCAGATCAGGGAAGATAATTTTTGCAGCAGATATTTTGCAATATTTGACAAACACTAGCCAGGATTTTTGCCAGGTCAAAAATGTAACAGTTCACAGATAGCAACATTTGATGCATCTCTGATGGTTGTTAATGCTAGGAGCATTAATAATAAAGTTTTTTTATTGAAAAATTTGCTACGTTCCCACAAGATTGATGTTGTTATAGTTTGTGAAACATGGTTAAAGAACAATGACTGGAAACCAGTTCTGTCAGGGTATAAATGTTTTTACTGTAACAGACATTCTATCAAAAAATCAGGTGGAGGTGTTATGATAGGGATTAAAGATAGCTATGAGACTTGTGATTATTACATGTTTAGTGATAACACCAATACTATAGACTGTGCAACTGTGACAATAAAGACAACCCTGGAACATATAAGAATTGTTGGAGTGTAGTGAGCAGCCTGTCGGGTGCTAGGATCCGCCACATAACACAAGCACTCAGGTCACTCCAAGGCAAGTACAAATATGACTTAGTCATTGTCCATGCTGGTGTGAATGACCTGAGACGTACCTCCCTGGACTACATGAAAAGAGACATAAAGGAGCTCTCTGAGCATGTAGCCCAGGCCGGTATGACCCTGACCTTGAGTAGCATCTTACCCTCACCAAGAATGATGCCACAATATGAAGACAAGATGATCAATTTCAACAATTGGCTTAAGTACTGGTGTCATTCAAAGGGGATCCAATGCCTGTCAGCTTGGGATGATATGCTCGACAAGCCATGATGCTTCGCTAGGGACGGCTTGCACCTGTCACCCCTGGGCTTTTGGATATTGGCAAAGGCTCTTGCTACCCCTATAGTGCCTTTTTTAGGCAAGGCTCAAAAGACAAACCCACCTCCATAGGTATCACAAGGGATAAGAAACTAAGAATAATGCTACTCAATGCCAGAAGTCTAAACCTCAAGATGCACGCACTCGAAACTCTCCTTAGCATGGAGAACATCGATATCTGTGCAGTAACAGAAACCTGGTTCAGGGCTCCCGAGAGCACCCCAGCACTACCAGGTTATACCTCATACCATGCTTTTCGGCCCCAAAACTTGGACCAAACCACAAAAGGAGGGGGAGTATCGATATTCATCAAAGATGCCCAAACCTCCAGTTTGGTGGCAAAGCACGAAGCATCAGAGACTATCCATGTGCAACTAACAGTGGGTAAAACTGCCTTCCAGTTTATAGCCTGCTACAAACCACCCTCCCAAACCCAGGAACCCCACTTGGCCTTCCTGAGAACACTGGAAAATATGAAGGTCTCTCCAAACACCATTATATTAGGCGACTTCAACTACCCAAACATAGACTGGGAGCATTACTTTAGCTCCAACACCCTAGCCCAAAGGTTCCTAGAATTTATAAACTCAAATGCTATGGAACAACTTGTTACCACTCCCACAAGAGGGAAAACATACTGGACCTGATCATCACCAACATGGGGACTCTATGCTCCAGACCAGAAGTGTATCCCTCACTGGTAAGATCAGACCATAAACTAATCTCACTGGATATTCACATCCCGACCCCACCCCCTGCCCAGAAAACCACAGTGAAAAACTTCTCTAAAGCAAATTTCACACTCCTCAAAACCAAGGTGGAATCCTTCAAAGCCCCCGGGCCTGTGGAAAATATGGCCCAGACCACAGAATCCTTTATAAACGCATTCTATGAACACCTTCAGGAATGCATGGATCATGCGATCCCGAATAAAACCAAGACCCAATCCTCCAAAGGCAGATGTCCTGTCTGGTGCACCCCAGCCATAAATAAACTATACAATAGAAGGAGGAAGCTACTAAATGACAGAGCAAAATCCCAAAAAGGGAAGGCATCTCTGATCAGTATTAGCAAAATACTACGGCCACTCATAAAATTGTCTAAGGCCAGCTTCGAGAGAAAAATTGCACAGGACACTAAGGATAATCACAAGGCTTTCTTTAGCTATGTTAGGAACCTGGGTGGTAATTCCCAGATACGCTCAGAATTAGTCCAAAATGATAAAAAATACACTGAACCCACAGACACTGCCAACATCCTAGCTGACAGGTTCAGCGCAAACTTCTCCCCCCCATCCCCCCACCAAAAGGGCAAATATCTATCCCAGCAGAGTGCTGCCCCCCTGACATCTCAGATGCTCAGGTAAGAGCCGCCCTCTCCAAAGCAAAAAACACAGCATCAATGGGACCAGATGGTGTCCCGGGCTGCGTCCTACATGAACTCCAAGAAGAGCTAAACCCAAACATAAAACTACTGTTCAATCTCAGCCTTACTACAGGATATGTGCCCAAAGAGTGGCGTACAGCAACAGTGATCCCTCTCCATAAAGGTGGTGCCTCAAGGGATCCTGGAAACTATCGCCCCATAAGCCTGACTAGCTTAGTCTGCAAAGCTATGGAAAGGATCATCATGGACCTCATAAATAAAGATACTGGGGACCTGCAGACACTGAATCCTACCCAGTTCCGCTTTGTTAAGGGCAGATCCTGCCTTTTAAACCTGGTTGATTTCTTTGAAACAGTCACCAAGGCGATTGACGAGGGGAAGGTGGTCCACACAGCCTACCTGGACCTCGCTAAAGCCTTCGATACAATACCCCACTCGGGCATTATAGATAAGCTCACCAGCTTAAATATAAACCCCTATGCCACTAGATGGATTGCAAACTGGCTCAAGGACAGAACCCACATGGTTAGAATTGCTGGAGCCATGTCAGACTCCAAACCAGTTACAAGTGGTGTCCCACAAGGCTCAGTCCTGGGACCTTGTTCGGTATATATTTCTCGGAGGTACAGGCCAACACGGAAGGACTGTGGCTGACCAAGTTCGCAGATGACTGCAAACTGGGTGCCATAATCGACTCTCCAGCCGACACAAGCATCCTCCAAAAGGGTCTCATAGAAACAGACAACTGGTGCCAGAGCCATGGCCTCAAGCTAAATGCCAAAAAGTGTATAGTCATCCCCTTTGGCAAAAACAAAGTGCCCACAAATTACCACATGGGTGGTAATCCATTAAGTACAGAAGAAGTAATTAGGGACCTGGGGACCCAAGTTGATAGCAATCTCTCATTTGACAACCACGTGGCCAAAGTGGTTAGAAAAACATTTTATATAGCCCACCTAATCATGAAGGGATTCACATCTAGATCAGGGGAGGTCATCGTGCCTCTTTACACATCCCTCATTACGCCCATAATTGAGTACAATGCCCCTTTTGGGATGTACCTTACCAGACACCTGCAGCAACTGGAAAGACCCCAAAAGTACCTCACCAAGAGGATCAAAGGGCTCAAACAGATGCCATATGCTGCCCGGTTAAAGAAACTCCAACTCTACTCAGTGGCATGCCACCTGTTCAGAGGCAATCTGTGCCTGACGTATAAAGCCATATCCAACCCGGAATTAATGGACATGCTGCACCTCAGAAAATCCAAATCCCATCGAGCTACGCGTTCGAGAGACTTGAACCTCAGCACTGAAATAAATAGGACATGCTGGAGGGACAGATTCATAACCCAGAGGCTCCCTTCACTCTGGAATAAAATCCCAGTCCAGGTTAGGCAGAGTCCCTCATTGACTCTCTTCAAGAGGAATCTTGATGAGTGGATGGGAGATCGTAGGTTTACCCCGGGTATCACTTCTGTGTCACTGTTAGACAGAGGCACAGTATACTAACCTCGAAAAAGGGCATAGCAAAATAAATTTAAAATGGGTGGCGAAAGCCAAACACATTCTGGCTAGGCTTATAAATGCCCTAGGGCAGATAGCCTAGTATGAACCTATGAACCTATGAACCTATGACCTAGAGGAATTCATACATTTCTTACATGAAACACAGAAGGGAAGAATAATATTAGCTGGGGACTTAAATTTACCAGAAACAGACTGGAATAATATTGATTCAACAACATTAGTAAAGGAATTATTCACACAGTATATTCAGGAACAACAAATGCTTCAGATTGTAAAAAAACTACCAGGGGATGGAATATACTAGATATTGTTTGTGTTCCCAAAGAAATTACTATAACTTCAAGTCAAGTTTTACCGCCATTGATGTGCAGTGATCATGGGGTCATAAAGTTCAACTTGTTGCTAGATTATTCTGCCAAACTGAAATCTAAGCTAATGCACAGAAGGTTAATTACAGATTATAGGGAAGCAAAACAGTTACTATATAAAACTAACTGGAGTGAGGTGTTCAGTGGAAAAACTGCAGATGGAATGTGGAAAGTTTTGAAAGACAAATTGTTTGAGTGCAAAACGTCAAAAAACTTTTTAACATCAGGATCTAGGCACTCAACATCAGGGGGGTATATTTCCATAAGAACAAGATACCTGATTAAGGTGAAAGACAAAAAATATAAGAAATGGAAGAGAGGTCAAACTACAACTTTGAAAACTGAAATAAACAAACTGGACTAACAGATTAAGCATAGAATCAAGATAAATGTGAAGAAAATTTATTTAAAGATATTGAGCATAATAAGAAACCTTTTTATAGATACATAAGATGTGGAAGGAGTAAAGATACACAAATTGATAAACTGTGTGCAGATTCTAAAATCTATTCTCAGACACAACAGATTATAGATATATTTACAAAATCTTATGCAAAACGGTTTGGCTCCACAAAAGGGGTGGTAAGTTGTCCTAGTGACATCCAGGTAACCCCAGATACTGGAATCAAATTAGATTATATTGAAAAGGAACTGTGCAAACTGGATCCAAACAAAGCACAGGGAGGAGACGGAATAACTAACAATGACCTGAGAACACTTAAGCAAGAACTTACATTACCATTACATCTATTATTCACTAGGTCATATAAATATGGGGAGATTCCTCAAGATTGGATACATGCACTTATTAAACATGTATTTAAGGGAAAGGGGAGTAGGACAAACCCAGAATCATATAGACCCTTAAGTCTACTTTCATGTTGTGGAAAAATAATGGAGAAGGTAATACTGGATAAGTTATTGTCAGAACTGGATAGGTTGGTACTTGAAACCATATATCAGGATGCATATTTTGAAAATAGATCTATTTCCACCTGTAACATGATGTTCTATAACAATATAATAACAGCTATGAATGAAAAATTGTGCTGTGATGTGATTTATATAGATTTAACTTCAGCATTTGACAGGGTCATGCAAAAAACACTGATCAATAAGTTAGTACAACTAGGTATTGATGTACTGTTGATAAGATGGATAGCTGCATGGCTTACAAATAGGGCATGGCAAGTATCACACACCAACTAAACAGGTGAAATCCTTGATTACAGTCAAGGTGTCCCACAGGGCTCTGTACTAAGCCCTTACTTGTTTAGATTGTATCTTTCAGGCCTTACTTTTTCATCTGAGGTGTTCTACAGTTTATATGCTGACGACCTGAAGTTGGGTAAACTGATTACAAGTGTTACAGATAAGGCATGTCTGCAAAATAATTTGACTAAATTGACCATTTGGGCACAGGGGAATAATATGTTGATGAATACATCAAAAACTAAGCATATGAGATTTGGGAGACATAAACTGAAAGGTGAATATTTAATACAGCACACAGTGATTGAAAATGTAGACTCATTTAAGGACCTGGGCATATGGGTAGATTCAGCGATGCATTTTTTTGATCATATCAACCAATTGACTAATGATAGTTTTAGAACTATAGGTTGTATAAAAAGATTTATTAAGTCTAGGAAATCAAACATAATGAAGTAATTGTTTGTTAATTACATTAGACCCAAACTTGAGAATGGAATAACAATATGGAAACCCCATAGGAAAACAAGCATGAATAAACTGGAAAGAGTACAGCAAAAATATACCAAGAGCATCCATGGATGTGAAAATCTAAGTTATTATGAAAGACAAAAATATCTGAACTTGTACAGTGTCTCTTACAGATACTTAAGAGGAGATCTTATTCAGGTAATGTTTGGGGTTATCAGAAAGTACTAGAGAATCATCAGATAACCTATGTAGAAGATTCTATAGGAATGAGAAGTGTAATAATTGGTTCTCTGACAGAGTAGATGATGCTTAGAACAGACTACCAAATTACATTAAAGCAAGTACTAGTTTAGATATTTTTAAGAACAGCCTGGACATTTATTATGGGAACAAGTGTTTTGGCATATTGGCAAGCTAGAAGGGTTTTAATGCCCGTGCTTGAAACATTTGTATGTATGTATGTATCTATTTTATTTCAACCATTCAGTCTCTCTATTTTGGGACTTGATCATGTGGGTCTCACCATTTCAAATGGTTACCAACAGATAGAATAGGTTCATAGGTTATTGCTAGGCTAGTGATCTAGATGACCTTTGATAAGGCTAGTCAGTACACTCCAGCAAACCTATAAATGAATTACCCACCCCATTCAAAGAGAACCATGCTATATACCCCACAGGTAAATTTGTCAATACTTATCCAAGCTTCAAGACCATTTCTAAAGGTGTCCAACATGTTGCTTTGTTTGACATACAGAAGAAGTGTATTCCTTAAGTAGGTGATAAATTGGATGAGTTAATTATTACATCACCAGGTACTGTTTATGTATAGTGAAGACTGACAGCTTTGGAATGGTTATTTTTAGTATTACCATTTTTTTCTGAAGGTGAAGTAAGTCTAGAAAGACAAGGATCTCAAGGCATGGAAAGCTAAGCAAAGGTTGCCACTCACAAGCCTGTATGCAACAGAGGAAAGGGATATGGCTTTTAGTGTATCTTGGATAACATGAGAAGTGTGCATCTGTCATTTTTTTAGTTAAGAATCATCTGGACATTTTGAGTTAAGCAGGGTGTTTGGAGAAGTATATGCCAATAGAAGTTCTATTTTCTTTGATAGGCTTAGTAAGTGAAGAATAGAGAAGAAGTATCACTTCCTAGATTTACAGGATATTACTTTTTTAATGGTTTCTTAAGGATGATTTATACATGGTGGTCAAAGAATAAAGTATTGACAATGAATGTGTCTAGCACATATTTTAAGGGGGGGCTGCTATTTTTGTTTTAGGCATTTGTATTGTTTCTTGCATGAAACTACACTACAGTTTTTGCTATTGATCTTGAGAGCATGGTCAGTTTGCCAGGTCAAGTCTTTCTTGGATAAGCTTATTGTCAGCAGGATAATTAATAAGAGCATCCAGCTTGCCGTCATCAGAAAAAATTGGTTAACCATAGGCATTTGATGTCTGCTTTAATGTCAAAGAAGTTCATGTCAAAGATGAGGGGGCCAGGGCTAAGCCCTGTGGGACACTATTAGTAAAATTTTTGTGTGTTTCAAGAAATACCAGAAACCTCATTTTGTAAATACTATTTTGAGAATCATTTGGCTTCCAGCAAATGACATAGGGTTAAATGCTTAGATGAGTAAATATGTTAAACATACCATCATGGAGAATTGGATCAAAGGCTTTTTGCCAAGTCCAGGTAGACAACAATGGCATACTTATCCACAGATTCAGCATCTATTTTAAATAACTTTACTAGATTGGAAAAGAGGAATTTTGGCATAATGGTCAAGCTATTTGCCTACCAAGCCCAAGGTGCAGGGTTTGATTCCCATATGACCTAATTGGCTAGGCTTGAAATGGCCCACAAGGGCATTTAGCCCAGTACTAATCTATGAACAGGATCTGTCTTTCACAAAACCAAATTCATTTAAGTTCAAGGGATTACAGTTTATCTATTTCATTATGTATAAATCTGACTATGACTTTTTCCATGACCTTACAAATGTTACTGGTGAGGCTCATGGGTCTAAAGTGCTGAGCATCTATAGTGGGCCTGCTTTATGTAATGGTACTATTACAGAAGTTCTTCAGAAATCCAGTATGTAACCATTAAAGAGACTACAGTTGAATAGGTACAAAAGCAGTTTAACAAAGCTGTGTTTTGCACTAACTAGACAGAAGGTGCATTGTTGGGTCATATAAAGATGGTATTTTTGGTTTTAAGTAGTGTTGACAGGACTTACTGTCATGTAATTATGGGAGGAGGGGTGATTTGCAAAACAGTGTGATCACACAGGGTTATGTGTGCAGTGTGAAATTAAAGCTAAATTTTGTCAACTAGGATATTAACAATGAACTCTGAATCAGAGCAAGAGGTAGCATAAAACAGTAGCTCAATGCAGTACTGGGTTTTACTCTAAGGTTCCTAATACAGCTTGAAAAAAGCCTCATGACTGTCCATGGAAAAAGTAGTGACTTTTAGCTCACAGCTTGCTTTATACTTTTTTAAAGAAATGTTTTATCAATTTAACATATTCACAATATATATACACAGAAAGGAAGAAATTCAGTATCACATAAAGTTATACAATGTTAATATATTGAATCATCAAGGTAATCTTATACATAAAACAAATTAAGAGTCTTGGTATTTCAATAGCAACATTTCACGGA